>NW_021319725.1:802838-985997 GCF_001605985.2 Dendrobium catenatum | reverse complement strand
TATATATATATATATATATATATATAATTTTAATACATTTAAATAAAATATAATGTATAATTAATTTATAAAGATTTAAATATTATATATTTTAGTTTACAAGAATTATATGTTATTTAAGTAAATTATTTTTTATAATTTATTATTTAACATTAAAAAAACACGTTAGAGCTCGCATGCCCCTATTAAATGAAAGATTATTAAAAATTAAGTATTGTAGTGCTGGCAAAGACAGATCACAGATAGGACGAAAGCTAATCTCTTTGAAATACAAGAAGTTCAAAGTATTAACTATTAATTGTTCAATGTGGCCTCAAAAAAAAAAAAACTCCAGCTCAGGCAGGCAGCTTCATTTAGCTTTTTTTTTTTTTTTTTAATTGAAGGCTTAACCCTATCTATTGATGATCAAAGTAAAACAAGTATACCGGTAAAAAAGAAAAAGAAAAAAAAAAAACTGCAACTAAAAAAGCTCGGAGAACAAAGACAGAAAATCTAGAAAACCCAGGGACCAAAAATTGACAGGAATGAGCCTGTTAGCCTGGACTTAGAAAAACAGAGGATATCATATGGCACCGGTTCAACCACTCCCATGGTGTCGAAAGACCTTTCAAAAGGGAGAGAAATGCTGGCTTTATCATCGCCCAGGCCCAAAAAATGGCAGCAAGAGAACAGCGGGGGCAACAAGTCGCAACAGCAGCTAAGATAATTGTCCCATGGTTAAGATGCAAAAACAGAATAGCCTCCAGCAGTACTTGTCAGAAAAAATCAAAGAGCCCTCTCAGATTCAAACACTGATTCGAAGCATGAAAATGCTTTAGCCTTTCCAACAAAATGTCACCATTCTTCCAAGTGACAATTTTAAGAAAGATAGCTCTAAGAATCTTCTAAACAAGAGAACCAGAGCTCAAAACAGCAGAATTGAACCGTCTACTATTCCTCTCAGTCCCAAGGTAATACACAGTTGCGTTGAGGGAGAGGAGGAGAGCTCGTATAAAATTTCTTGGGACAGGTAGACCTCCAAGATGGTCCGATGGAGGAGGGCTTGAATGACATTGGGTCTTAAGAAAAAAGGTTGGAAGATAGGTATGATCCTTTTGAGAACATAAAAGGAGTAGATACATTCAAACAGTAAGTGGGATAGCATCTCATTAGCGCCATAACAAAGAATGCAGCGCTTATCTTGGACAAGAATATTTCTTTTAATAAGTTCATCAACCATTTTCAAACCTCCCCTCAATGCCATCTAGGTGTATACCTGAAGAAGACAGAGACCAGAGAAAGAAACGTATAGAGGAAGAAGGAATTAGAAAATGTATTCTTTGATAATCATGTAGAGCTGGTCTCAAGGATATATATATAGGCAAAGCTTAAATAAGCAGCCAATGATATCATGCCCCGACAGACAATGTTTTAATATAATATATTTACACTAATACGCCCCTTCAAGCTGACGGGTGCTTAATTACCGTTAGTTTGTTTCTTAATTTTACAAATTGAGGTGTTGATAGTGATTTGGTTAATATGTCAGCGGTTTGGTCAATCATGCTGATTGGTAACAAGCAGAGGCAGATATGCTTGTTCTGAATGTGATCTCTTATAAATTTTTGATCTATCTCAATATGCTTAGTACGGGCATGGAAGACTGGATTATTGGCTAATGCAATTGCCGAAGTGTTGTCACAATGTATGTCGGTAGGTTGATCATGAGGAATGCCGAAATCATGAAGAAGTCTACGAAGCCAAATGACGTCGGAAGTGAGTGCTGCTAAAGCTCTGTATTCTGACTCCGTTGAGGACCGAGCGATTGTGTGTTGCTTTTTAACAGTCCATGAAATGATGGAATTGCCAAGAAAGGAGCAAAACCCCGATGTGGACTTCCGTGATACGGGATCACCTGCCCAATCTACATCGAAAAAGGATTGCAAAATCAAATTAGATTTAGTAATGGGAATGTCATAATCTATAGTACATTTGATGTAATGAAGTAGTCGTTTGAGCATGTATTTATGTTGAGGAAGCAGCTCGTGCATGTTTTGAGACAGTTGATTTACGCTGTATGCAATGTCCGGACGCATTAGAGTAAGATACTGTAGAGCACCGTAATGCGTCTGAATAGTTTTGGATCAGCAAGTATCGGATCATCAGCAAGTTTGGGTGAAATTTTTGTACATGTAGGGTTGGCTAGATAGTTACATTCAGTTAACTGTGCTGTTTGTAAAATGGACAAAGCATATTTCTTTTGAGATAGAAAATAGGAGTGATTTGCATAGTCTATCCTGATACCAAGAAAGTCATGCACGTTTCCCAGATTTTCATTTTGAATTTCAGACTAAGCTTGGTAATGATGGTAGATATGAACTATGTACTATTACCAGTAATAAGTATGTCATCTACATATATAAGAATATGTGTTTCAACTTTGTTTTGACGTAAAATGAGTAAAGAAGAGTCAGCATTGCTATGAGTAAAGCCAATGGAAATTAAGTACGAAGTGAAAGTGTTATACCATTGTCTCGTTGCTTGCTTCAGACCGTAGATAGCTTTGTGAAGGTGACAAACATAGTCTGGGTGTGAAGTGTCTTCAAAGCCTTTAAGTTGGGTCATATAAACAGTTTCAGAGAGATTACCATGTAAAAAGGCAGTAGCCACGTCCAACTGACTAACTTGCCAGTTTTTGTTCAGAGCGACAGTAAGCAGGATTCGAATGGTAGGTAGTTTCGCGACGGGACTGAATGTTTCTAGGTAATCCAGTCCATATTCTTGGTGGTTTCCTTGAGCAACAAGGCGAGCTTTATACTTGGCAACAGTACCATTCGAGTGAGTTTTGATCTGATAAGTCCACTTACAACCCAATATAGAATCGTTCGGTGGTGGAGGAATCAGACTCCATGTACCTTGTTCCTGCAAGGCAAGAAATTCCATGGACATTGCGTGCCTCCATTCTTGGTGCTTGCTTGCCTCAATATTGGTTGTGGGAGTTGTAGCTGGGTCAGGTAAAGTGTCAGTATGAACGAGATTAAAAGGAGTGGTCGGCTTAAGATGTCCTGTTTTAGATCTAGTGAGCATGTGGTGTTGAGGTATAATGGGATCTGTCGTGGGTATTGCCATAGAGTTTGTTTGATTTTCTGTACTTGTATGAGATGAACGAGTTGAGTTTTGTTCAGTGGGTTTGGCTGAAGGCCTGAGGTCACTGGAAGAGGTGTGCGGCTAGTTGAGTGCAGTTTTTGGTTGGTTGGAAATAGGTTGAAGAAACATGGGAGGTATGTCTGATTGACTTGGTTGAGGAGAGGAGGAGAATTTCTGAAACGGAAACAGATTTTCTTGAAAAGTAACATGCCGAGAAATAAAAATTTTGTTGTTTGAAAGATCAAGGCATTTATAACCTTTGTATTGATCGGAATACACAAGAAAGACACAGGAATTGGATTTTGGTTGCAGCTTGTGATGAGTATGAGAAGGAATAAGAGGATAACATTCACAGCCGAATGTTCTAAGATGATTGTAGGTAGGTTTGATTTGATGGAATAGTTCGAATGGGGATATATTTTTAGTGTTGAGGGATGGCATCCTATTAATTAGATAAACTGCAGTTATTAATGCTTCAGGCCAGTGACAATACGGAATGGATGCCGTGTGGAGGAGTGCACGAGATGTTTCTACTATGTTCATATGCTTGCGTTCGGCGACGTCGTTTTGCTCCGGTGTGTAGGGGCAGGAGATTTGGTGAAGGATGTCGTGCTTTTTAAGGTAATTCTTGAACGAGTGATTGAGGAATTCAGTGCCGCCATCAGTGCGAAGTATTTTGATGGATTTGGAGGTGTAATTTTCAACATGTTGTTTAAAATCTTGAAAATTTTCAAATACATCATATTTATTTCGCATTGGAAAAATCCAAGAAAATCTCGAAAAATCAAATAAGACGTAGTATCGGTACCCTTGAACAGAGTTAATGGGGGACGGACCCCAAATATCAGAATGAATAAGCGTAAGCAAACTAGTTTGGCGAATAGAAATGTTATCAAAAACAAGTTTGTGACATTTTGAAATTTGACAAGAATTTAAGCTATCAGTTATTTTGAGATGTGAATTGCAATTGCCAAGAACAACGACATCGTGTGGCATCACAGGCTCGGCCATCCAAATGACCGAACACGTAATTAGTGTTGGAATAAAGCCCGTTGAGACATTTGGCAACGGTCCGTGAAGAAGAACTCGCTGCGTCATCAAATCCTTAAAAACAAAGCCAGAGGGATTAAACGTGATAGAAATATCGTTATCTTTTGTGAGTTTTGAAATATAAAGAAGATTAAAATACAGTGACGGTGTATGAAGAATTTTGGATAAATGCAGCTTACGAGCTGGGGTTGGTAGTAACCCAGCCCCTGAATTGGCTATGCTGACTGGTCGACCATCGCCGATGATGATGCTATCTAAACCTTGATAAGGTATTGATATTGTCATATTTTCAAGAGAGTTGGTTATATGTGATGTCGCACCAGAGTCGAGATACCAATTAGTGTTGGAATTGTCTGAAGTAGCTACAAGTGCTCTGTTGTGCTGATTTGATGCAGCTGGAACATAATTTGTGTTGAGACGATGCCAGCACTCAGAGGCGGAATGTCCCTTCTTGAGACATTTGGCAAACCGTAGAGGACTGAGCATAATGTCGGTTGGTATTGCCTGGAGCTGTATTGTTCTTGCCGCGAGTATGTTTGCCGCGACCGCGGTAGGAATACAAGGCAACATTTGGATCGGGAAGAGATTGATTCTTGATTGTATCCGAAGCAATGTTAATCTCCTCACTAAGTAATAGAGGATAAAATTGATCAAGACTGATTGGATTTATCATGGTGCGTATAGCAGCTTTAAAGGATTGATACGAAGATGGTAAGCCGTTCAAGATGTATAAGATGATGTCCTCGTTATCGACTGTAGAACCGGCGACAGCAATTTGATCGACGAGGACCTTAATTTCGCTTAGGTATTGGGTCATGGACATGTTTTTGAGAGATATGTTATGAAGAGTGTTCTTAAGTTGAATAACTTTTGAACGATTTGTGGGCTGAAAACGGCTTTCAAGAACGGACCATATAGCGAAGGTGGAGTTGAGATTTACTATGTATGGAAGAATAGTCGATGAAATTGTGGAGCAGAGAGAGGCGGATAGGTTTTGATCGGTAAAACTCCAGAGGTTGAAGGCAGGATTCAGAGCAGTCGAACCTTGAGGATCTTGAAACGTTTGGGAGGGAATAGGGAAAGAGGGATCAAGATACTTATCAAAAGCTTTGGCGCGGAAGATTTTCAGGATTTGTGATTTTCAAATCGAGTAGTTCTCAAGATTTAGCTGAATCGGAACTAGATTTTTGATATTGGAGACCATGAATTTGAGATTGGGGGAGATGACAGCTTCTTCCTGAGGCACTGGTTCCATGTTCTCGCTTAGATGCGAGCAAACGGAGTTCGCCATGATCATGGCCGGAAAGAACCCGCTCTTGATACCATGAAGAAGACAGAGACCAGAGAAAGAAACGTATAGAGGAAGAAGGAATTAGAAAATGTATTCTTTGATAATCATGTACAGCTGGTCTCAAGGACATATATATAGGCAAAGCTTAAATAAGCAGCCAATGATATCATGCCACGACATACAATGTTTTAATATAACAGATTTACACTAATAATAGTGAAAATCTTAAAGAATGTTTATGTGCCAAATGCAGGAGTGCAATCCATGTTAGCATCGCCAACAAAAAATTCTGCATAAAATTGTTTGTAGACCTAGTATTATATGTTGTTCCAACTTATATGAATGGAGGAGTTGGAGGAGATGTCAGTAGAAGCAGCATATTCTCTAATATTAGGACTTACAGCCTCAGGGATAGACCAAGAGGAGTTGATCATCTAGTCCCGGAGCCTAGCTTTCCCACTGCGAAAAGAAAACTGAGAGGTAGCTTGAAATTTATCTGCTATTGTTCCCTCGAGCACCAAATGATCCCACAGGATAGCAATAGGACTGTTAGAGTTATTATGAAATTTGAAATTCTTTTTAACCATGGAGGCAGTGACGCTAATAGATTTCCAGAAGTCAGTGGCAATGGAAGAGGTCTCCAAGGCGAAGTATATGTAGCCTTAATCCAACTAAAATGGAGAGATGAATTATTGTAACATCTATAAATAATCTCATAGAAACCTAGTCGCCTGAAGAGAAGGAATACCCAGACTACCTTTGGATAAGGGCTTACAAGTGGTAGCCCACAAAATGAGGTGTAGCCTCTTGGAGTTGGTGTTGCCGGAATATAAAAATTTGGAGCATAGCTTCCCAATAGCTTTGGTAGTAGATTTAGGTAAAATCATGTCTCGAATCCAATAAGCCAACGTGTTTGCAATGATAAATTGATGTATTGAGATCTGCCTGCAAAAGAGAGCAAAGAAGCCTTTTAACCCAAAAGGAGGTTTATGATTTTGTCTATCAAAGGAGAAAAATCAAAAACTTTAGTTCTACCGATAGAAATAGGCATGCCTAAGTAAGAAAGCGGATTGGTGCCAGTGGAATAATCCTTGTGATGCCGACTTCCTGTTTGGCGTTAGTCTTGACTCGGTTGCACCCCTAGTTGGGACCAGACGAGCATCCCAAGTCACCACTAAGAGTTTTTCTGGAAGGTTTTCGTATTTCTCTTAAGGCATCTCCAACCGAAAATCTCATTTTTCACTCCAAAATGCCATGATTTATCTCTAATTGAACTCCATTTTGCCTCGTAACGGTCGTTCCATACCTGTTAACGGCGAATGGCGCACCATGGCGCAAAGGTCCATTTGGAGCCATGGCGCATAGCACACGGCACGGCGCGCGCTGTTTTGAACATGGAGCAAGCTATATAAAAAATATAAAATTATAGGCATGAATATGAAATATTATTAAAAATGAAAGACAAGCTATCATAATAATAAAAGACAGCCATAACATATATAAGTTATGACTTAGGGACTGCGGGATGTGTTCGGCGGATGCAGCAAACAGAAAATCTTTCGTAAAATTAGGACAATGAATAGTCGTTTATCTTAAAATATAGATATATTTTTAAATATAAAAAATATTCATAAGGATACGGAAATTTAAAAACAATTTGGCGCGCTATTTTGCACCGTGCGCAATGTGCCATGGCTCACATGTGGCGCAAATAGCGCGCGCTATTTTAAACACATGCGCCTCGCCATGAACATGGCGCCGTAGGTGCGCCGCGCCGCGCCGTGCGCCATGGCGCGCGTTATTTTGCGCCATTGACAGCTATGGGTCGTTCTCTTCTTTCACGTGTTTCTTCGGCAAGTTAGATAGAGACAAAAAATGGCAAAGATGAACAGTGCAACGCCAATACTATTCATCAGCGATGAAATGACTTAAGAATTACCGCTCGGTTGGAGCAATGGAAATATGACAAACAGTGTCGTTCCATTGGAGATGCTCTTATGGTTTATATACTAGAAGCCTGGAGTTCTTAGCATAGTTGGTTTCTCCATCACCTCCCACCATGTGAAAAATCTTCTCCATATTCATGGCTATAAGGTCCTCCAGAGAAAACTTCAAAAATCTACATGGTTATGTTCAAAACAACATCAAATTATCTCCGTCAAACTTAAGTTAAATCTTTCCAAACGTAAACAAATGTCTGCCCAAATCGCAGGGTAAGTTAAATCCTCGTTTCACGCCGTTTTCACCTTTTTCCTAAATCCTGGATTTAGTAAATCCGATAGTTTGGCGGATTTGGGGATTTAACCGAAGAAACGCGCGGAGAAATATCGTTACCTTCGCGGTGTGCACCCGTCATGACTTCCTATCCGACAGGAACAACGACTTCGTCGAAGAAGCGGAGAAGCTTCAGTAAGCGACTCTTTCAAAACCCTACACCACGCGAAGCCGAAGCAGCAACGCGATGAGGAAAAGCAAACCCTAGGCAAAAACCAAAGAGAATGAGACATTCATTCTAGAAATAGAGAGGCGCAGAGATGAAAATACCGCCCTCCTTCACCAACTCCGCTTTGGTTCCCATGAGCTATTCTTACTTTTTGCGTATATCTTTTCTTATCGATTGGATGGTAAGAAATTCAATTTCTGATACGCTAGCTTGTCTTACATAATACATTTGCTTATAGGTTAAAGTTTTGAACATTTTTTTTAATTTATTAATTTAAAACTTGAATTAATTATGCTATACGTTAAATAAAAATTAAAAATATTTAGACTTCCTTTAAGGCAGATTTTTTACTACTTAAAAGTATCTTTATAGTAAGAAAATTAAAAATTTTGTACTAGAAAATTGCTTTGAGAAGCACGGAGAAAGCAGTCCCAAACGAGATTAATTATTCTGTGCGAATGCTGAACGCCGTCCGGAGATCTACTAGAATGTGTCACGTCACCCCTTCGCTCGGTACCACGGCTCGGTACTGCTCGGTACCGCTAACGTGACACATTCTGGTTAGTCTCTGGACGACATTCTGTGTCTAGTCTCCGCACAGAATAATTTCTCACCAAACGAAGCATTAATCATATAAATTAGATATAAATAAATTAATCATATAAATTCACATGTTTGATATAAATCTTGAGATACTATTTAAATTAAAAAAAATAGAATTAAATTAATTATAATCATCTTAATTCTTATTTCAGCAAATTTATAGTCAAACTGAATCTGTCAACGAAACAATCCTATGGACACTAAAAATGATCAAATGGATCTAGATGAGCAGAAGTCAAGCACTTGAATTATATTTGAAATTTTTTAAATAATAACTGATATACCTAATGACATTCAATTGTAACATGCTTATAAAGTTATAATCATATCGAACATCTTAACGAGACAAATATAATAAGTCCAAGGTCATTGGATTCTATTATTGTTAAGATATGCAAATGCTCGATAAAATGATTACCATCAAAGCGATCAATACGGCTATATGATAGAGTGCTTGGGATTGTGACTAAAACTAAATCTTTTCTAATAAATTTGATATATTAATAGAAACAAGAAACATCTTTTGGAACATAGGCAATATAAATTAGAAAGTGAGAGGATTGTTGCATGCTGGAAGATGATAGATTCTTGTAAATGTTAGTTGATGATGATAGGTGTTATTCTTACACATGATGCTAAATAAATGGTATTGGAAAGCGGTTTTTGATAGATCAACTTTTTTTTTTAAGATTCTTTTATAAGCTTATTTTGTGCACATATGTTGACACTAAATAAAATGATGGAGGTCTTCTCCCTTAATTTCATCATAGATTAAGGCATTGTTTGTGACAACTTTCTTGCTGCTTCTTAAAGCAATTTTTTAGTAAAAAAATTTAAATTTTGTACTAAAAAACTGCTTTAAAAAGCAATGAGAAAATCATCCCAAATGAAGCCGAAGACTCCAATATTTTGCTTCTTTGTTTTATCTACGGTAGTAATGATCTTAGGCTAAAGTCAAACAACAAATAAAATAAAAAAATAGCAAAACTTATTTTATCATGTTTGTCATCTCATAAAGCTAAGTCAAACATCAGGCTTCGCCCTAGAGGTTTGTCATCACATAAAGCTCACAAAAACTCAAGATAAATATGCAATTATAAGAATTAACTTGAGGAACTTTCGAATAAGGAGAAAAAATAATAGAGTTATCATTCTTCCTCCGTCACACGCCAACTACGATCCTTTAGATCATCATTGCCCGACTCCGATCATTCCCACCTCCATCGCCCGCCGACTATGATCCCTCTAATCATCATCGTTGACTATGATCCCTCCGACTATCGATGTCGTCATCTCCAATCCCTCCTACCACAGTCGCTCGACTATAATATTCCTTCCTACCACCACCACTCGCAAAATAAAATCTCTCCAACCACTGTCGTTCGACTAAGGACCTTCGAGCATCTGTTGCCCACCGACTACAGTCCCTCCCACCAACTAAGGTCCCTCCGACCATCTTCGCTCAACTTATAGACCTTCTAACCTCTATTGCCTACCATGCAAATCAAAAGCAGATTTGTGATTTGGTGTTATAATAACACCTAAAATATTTATTTGTTTTGGTCTTATCACAGTTGAGCTCTCGTCCATGCAAATCAAAAGTCCTTAATTTGCCAAATAAAAATTTGTTGATGCTATTTATTATATAATTAAGCTCTAGAAAATAAAACAATTCTAAGAATGAGTAGGACATGGGAAGATTAGATACACAATTCTTACCTATGGCGTGCATATATCTATATATTCTCCTCCACAAATTGCTTGCTATTCATCTTTTAACCTCAAAAAAAGAACGAAAACCAAAAACTTTGGCTTCCCAGCAGACATGTGCCTTGCAATATTCTTTGCATAACGCGAGAATAAATCCTCCATAATGTCATTTCCAAAATGAGATGCAAGTAGAGGCTCCAAAATAGCTCTCGTGTATTTTGCTACATTTTTTCCACTTAAACTTTTATCCACCACAAAATTATCATTTGATTCATCAAAAGGATCCCAATTTGACTCAAAAGTTTGTAGTTGGTCAAGATGAAATGATCCTTCCATATTGATTGTAGATTTCACCTCCTCCATTAATGGTGTATAAAATGGTAAGTTAAAGGCATTCAATTTATCCACTTCCACAAGCCCCTACATTAAACAGAGAGTATTATAAAAAAATCAATCCATAAGCACAATCATGTATTGAGATCCATGCTAAATAATGGATTAAGTGGCGGTTTATATTTGCTTAGGGTTTTTTTTTTGGCACAAATAACCATGAGCTAGCTAGCTAGTAAATTCAACATACATTCCATGGAGAAATAATAGACATACTAGACAACATATAGCAAAGGTCTATTAATAATTTATATTCTCAAAAGAAGTTCACTCTTTATTCTTTTGAAAGTACAATAATTAAGTGTACAATCATTTAATAAGTTTCAATTATTATGTAGTGTCAATAGAATAGGGTTTAGAGTTCAGGGATTAGGTTTAGAGTTTGGGTCCGAAAATTGAAGTCATGTTGCCCAAATTGAGTTAAGCTTGATTTAATTTAAATTGATTGAAGTAAATCTTATATTAATTGATTTAGGTTTAAATAAATTGAATTAAATTAAAAAAATTAGTAAAACATATCTGAAGCGGGTAGGGTTCGGGTTTGAAAAATCGACCTGTTTGTAAAATGGATCGTGTCGAACAGTGCCAGGTCAATTCCGAGTTAGACCCGAACCTGACCTGTGACCCGATTTTGACCGCCCTAATTATATATAGGTTTTCAATGATGCTTGGAGATTGATAATATACATATGTTCAAGTTGTGTATGAACAACTTGAGAGAACATATAATATTTATAAGTAAAATATAGTAGGATGAAACAACATAAATCTCATTGATATGATCACTCCAAAGTTTTTAATATTTTTCACTATAAGTCCAATCATGTAAATGTTTCAAGCGAAGTTATGATATTTTTTTAAGGAAATTAAAATAAGATCTTTAATTAAAGCAAAAAACTGAGAAAATATGAATTTACCTCAGAAACTAATTCCTTTAGAGCATCTGCAAGAAGTCCCCAAAAATAAATGAGATTTTGAACGTGATTTAAGGAATTCTAAGAAATCACTTTCGAAATGTTCTAAATACAACTGAGATACTATAGAAGAGCTTTCTTTACTGATATAAATGTCTGTGCCATTTAATTGATAACCTTTTTCTCCCTCGAGCCCTTTTGGTACCTAAAACATAAATTTATGTTTATTTAGGGAAGCAAAATACACTTAGCGCAAATCATATGAATAAAATTTTATGATTGATATATTACTTAACAATATATATTGCCTTAGATGTTAGCCTTTATACAACATTTTTTTATTTTTTTATAGAATGAACTAATAAAAAAATCTGTCAAGCATTAGGCTTCGTTTGGGACGGCTTAATGATTCTCAAAACAGCTTTTTGATACAAAAAATTGAATTTTTGTACTAAAAATGCTGCCATGAGAAGCAGCAAGAAAAAATTGTACTAAAAAGCTGATTTGATAAGCAGTAAGAAAGCCGTCCCAAACAAATCCTTAGTGAGTACTGAGTACACATATAGCCACCAAAATCCAATATTTACATCTATTTTTTAAAAAAGAAAATATAGATATAGTGGCTAAATGAAATTTATGGAGAATATATATATTGACATACCTGAGATAGCCACATGAGGCAATAGGAGGAGTGAAAAAAATGCACGCTCTTTGAAGGAAATAACCTCCCATAGAATGAACCTGGTAATCCGACAACATAGAATGGCACATAGTCATCCCCTTTCTCTTCTCTAATCTTCTGCTCATAGAGCATTGATAATTGGAAAAGATTGTTAAAGTCATTGCTAGGAAGATCATTCAGAAAGAATTGGATCTCAGGTTTCTGTTGGCTTAACTGACGGCAATGCTGATCAACAAAATTGATGACTTCAGAGAGCATACGTAATGCGTTAGGACCAGAGGAGCATCCCAAGTCAGCAACAACAATTTTTTCTGGGAGGCTTTTCAATATTTCTTTTATGGCTTCTTCCACGAATGGCTTTGTCTTCAAGATTGCCTTCCCCTACCAACCATGAAAAATTGTTTAACAAATAGTAATTTTTCCTATCAAATTGTGATTTTTTATTCATATTAACAATATATATCAGGCTAAGAACACAAGCCTAAGTATATATCATTTGGTTCCTGCAACATAAAAATGTTTTAAAAACAACACAATTTATTTTTTTTATTCCGTCATTCAATCGACAAGCAACCAAATGGTCTTTAGTTGGAGAAATTATTATGTGCGGAGACCGAATACATAACGATGTTCGAAGATCAATCAGAATGTACCATTTTGTCAATATCGAGTGGTACCGAGCCGTGGTACCGAGCACAGAGATGACGTAACACATTCTGGTTGATCCCTGAATGGCCTTCGGTGTCCGCACAAAATAATGAATCCCTTAGTTGAAGCTGTAAACAATGTTAGTAGGGTTAATACTACAAGGGTACAGCATATCGGGTATAGAAAAGCTAGTAGCTGTTAAGTCAAAAGGCACACATACTTGAAGCCTGGAGTTGTTAGCATAGCTGTTCTCTCCAGCACCTCCCACCATGTGAAAAATATGCTCCATATTCATGGCTAAACGTTCAACTTGATAAAACTCACTTATTGTACCGTCTTCCGCCTAAGCACGAAGGGCAGCCGGCCGAAGGGGATCTCGAGACGTCGAGCGGAAGAACGATGAGGAAAAGCAAGCCCTACAGGCCTAAGGCGCTAGGAAGAGCATAGACAAAGACCAAAAAGAAGAAGATAGGCAGGCAATGGCAGAGAATAATTATGCCTACCGCTCTCCCAACTCTTCTTATTCTAACGCTAAGGAGAACCAATTAACCAGCAGAGATGATTCATATTTAAATCTTTATTTAAAATACTACCAATGAAGAATTCCCAGTTCTAGCTTTGTTTATGTTTAGAAATTATTCTGTACTGAGGCTGAACTGAAAGAATTATTTGGGTGGTAAGTTTACACAAATTATATACATAGTGTATATAATGTGTGTCATATATCTCTGTATACATTATGTACACTCATATGTTCGGACGATTCTTCTCGTCCTAACTCTGCACAGAATAATTTTTCGTATATGTGATATTTATATGACTATATAAAGAAAAAAAAAACAATCTATATGATAATATGAGTTTGTGACTTTGTTTAATTAGCTTAAAACTCCTAAACATAAATCTTTATTTAAAGATTAGGAGCTAAATAAGATTTTTTTTTATTTTGTTAGTTTATAATTTTATGAATTAATAATCAATTAAGATACAAATATATAATAAATATGATTTAATTGATATGATTAGAATTGATAAATTTATAATAAATTGGTTGGAAATCTAACATGCAGAATTATGATATTAATATGAGGGCCAAACATAATAATTATTAATTTAAATATTTAAATGCGTATCTTAATATTTGTATATTTAATATTTAAAAATATCACTAACATATATATAATTAAATTATAAAGATTAAATAATATATATTTTAGTTTATGAGAAATATCTGTTATCTATGTAATTTATTTTTATAATTATTATTTAACATTAGAAAAATAAGTAAGAGCTCACATGCGGCATGCCCCTATTAAATTTTGTAGTGATGGCAAAGACAGATCACAGAAAGGACGAAAGCTAATCTCTACATTATTGGGCTTTAAATTTTCTTTCAGATCTCGGAAGTCGTTTCAAAGTATTAACTACTAATTGTTTTTTTTTGGGACATTTAGGCCAATTAAGGCAAACTCACACACACAACGCATACACATAGACTCGAACTTTAGACCTCTTAGTTGGAAGCCTAAGCTCTCAACCAATAGGCCAAAGAGAGTTGTGTATTAACTACTAATTGTTGAATGGCCTCAATTTTTTTATTTTATTTTATTTTTCAGCTCATGCAGCTTCATATATTTAGCTATTTTTCATTTGAATGCAGCCTTCCATGTCACGAGCAATGACTTTTTAAACTTAAAGCAATTCAATACTGACAAGTACCAGCCGGATAAGACAAGCAATATTATTTTGAAGGATATATATATATATAATAAATTAATAATATTACAATGTTATATAAATAAATAAAACTTATTTTGTAACTAAAGTTTTTTTATTTATATATAAGTAAAAAAAATTAACTTGACAGACACAAATCACAAGAAATAATTAAATTTAAATTTTTTAAAATTAAAATTGAGATTATCCAAATAATAATCTCAACAAATCTATCATCTCGATAGGACGAATCCAACAACAACAAAATCGATCTAACTCAAGTCTAAATGAGATCAGATTAAGAGCTTCAAATATATTTAGAAGCTTCTGAGCATTAATTGAATGACCAAATGTTCTCTATACTAGACATGCTTATTGTTGAATCGTGAAGCTCAATAAGTGAATAAAACAAACCCAAAATCACTCAATTCTGACTATATTATAGCACATAAATGATGAATAATTAAAAATCAAGATCAAGAGAATTAATATGAGTTATAAAATGAATAGGTTTATATTCTAATTCAAATTATCAAAATGCATATTCAAAAAAGCCTATAAATATAGATCATTCTCCACATGAGAGGGAAAAAAACAATAGAGAGAACGAGAGCTTAATTGTATTTCTAGTCATCGCATTTGACAACTATCACTATTTATTGTCACCAAAAACTACCAACACCACCAATGATCAGTATCAAAAATTGCAAACATCTTTAGATTACTAAAATGATTTAACCCTACTATTGGGTACATTTGTCCGTTTTTGAACATATGCTTTCTATAATATGTCATCCCTATTGAAGAAATTAAGTTATGTTGTTGAATATTAATTGTACCTCTCTTTCTAAGGTAAAATAAAATGTTTGTTTAATCCCATCTTATTCAATACTGAAGAAAAAAAAATCTTATATTACTTAATACATATGGATTTTTCAACTTGGATAGACCCCATGATTTTTTCTATTTTCAATTTTCAGCATAGTTTTTTTTTTTACTATTTTTATTTGTGAGTGATAAATTTTTGGACAAAGCTTAGACGTAAATCACATACTCTACCAACTCAATTTATCTACCAAGCAGTAATAAAAATTCTTATATTTTTTATTTTTATTTTTTAAAAGCAATTTTCAAGTAATAATATAAATAGCGATTTAAAATAGATAATGATTTTAACTAATCAATGAAATAATTAGTTGTGTAAACAATAATTTTAATTTAGTTATTTAAAATAATAATTCAGTAATTAATTAGATTATTATTTCTATAATTAGTAACCAAAAACATATTAAATTAATCAATTTATTAATTAAACTATTTGATAATTATATTAGCTTATAATAATATTATTTATAATTGTAACGTAATGACAATCAATAATATTGGAATAAATAAGTACCCCATGCCTAAAATGCAGATTAAATTTAAAATACAAACTAACTTTGAGTTTTTTTTTACAAAATTAATTATTTTAAATCCTAAGTTATGTTGCTAAACAGCCTCACAAG
Source organism: Dendrobium catenatum (assembly GCF_001605985.2). Classification (NCBI taxonomy): domain Eukaryota; kingdom Viridiplantae; phylum Streptophyta; class Magnoliopsida; order Asparagales; family Orchidaceae; genus Dendrobium; species Dendrobium catenatum. Next base: position 969,916 of record NW_021319725.1, on the reverse strand, counting down.
ATTTGCTCTAATTTAACATATTTTTAGCCAAATAATTTAAAATTTTTAACACCATCAAGATTTAGTAAATTCGGAAATTATGATTTTTATAATTTTCTAAATCCCACTTGAACTGCCTTTTTTACAAGTGTTTTAGACTCTTGAGCTTTATTCGACTAAAAATAATCCAAGTAATTATGAAACCGTAGAAAATCATTTTTAAAAATCTAAATTTTTTTAAAAAATATTTAGATCAATTAAGATAAATTCACATACAAATCACATACCTAAGATTCAAATTAAAAAAAAAAATTGTTCATAACAAAAACCATATCAACCAACAAATTGAGAGGAGCTGCATAACTCTAAATTTCAAATAAAATATTCTATATAATTTTAGCGAGAGTTTATAAATATTATTTTGTTCAACTATAAAGTCATAAGATTGCCAATCATATCATTCTCACTTACTTACATCTTTTATATCTATTCTCCTCCACAAACTGCTTGCTCTTCATCTTTTAACTTCATAAAAAGGATAAAAACCAAATACTTTGGCTTCCCAGCAGACATATGCCTTGCAATATTCTGTGCATAACGAGAGAACAAATCCTCTATAATCTCATCTCCAAAATGAGATGTGATCAGAGGTTCTACTATTGATCTTATATAATTCGAAACATTTTTTCCGCTCAACCTTTTGTCTTCCACAAAAGTATCATTTGATTCATCAAAAGGATCCCAATTTGAATCAAAAGTTTGCACTTGCTCGAGTTGAAATGATCCTTCCATGTTGATAACAGATATCACTTCCTCCATTGATGGTGAATAAAATGGTAGGTTAAAGGCATTAAGCTTATCCTCTTCCACAAGTCCCTACATTCAAAATATAGCATTATAAGGAAGAATTTTGTGCAGTGAGGTACTCTATAAACACAATCATTTATGTGAATAGGTTTTTTTTGTTTTTTTACTTTTGGCACAAATAACCATAAATTCATCATATTTTCCAAAAATATAATCTAAGTACACGTTAGCCATAATATAGGTGATTCAAATTCTAAATGGCCCACCTCTCCAATGGAGAAAGAAAAAATATTTGAGCTGTACTTGATGGAGTGATTGATACTAACTGGAATTAATAACATGAGGACTCAGGGGCGGAACCCCTTGGTAGTTAGGGGGGGCAATTGCCCCCCCTCAAATTTTTTTTTTTAAATTGATTATATGATTTTTTAAGTAATTTATCTCTTTTAATTCATTTTTTAGTCTTTATTACAAGGGTTTTTAGCCAATTGCCCGCCTTAAAAAAATTTAAAATACTATGGTCTTTAGGTAATTGCCCCTAACAAATAGTAAAGAGAATTCATCATTGAATTCATAAAATATTTTTTGAACTAAAATTTGTTCCAGGGGCGTTGCCCCCTTGAACCCCCGACATATATGCCTTATAAGTTTGCCCCCCCCCCTAAAATTTTGGGCTGGTTCCGCTTCTAAACATAGAAAAAATGCTAAGAATGAACATGTAATCACTTGAAAATGCCCAATAGATAGCCTATATAGATCCTGGATGATTATCAAGAAATCTAATCTTAATGGGGTCATCAACATATTTTTTATAGTAGGATATGTGATTTATTATGGGGTCTTGTATTCATAATCATCTGAACTATTATTTCAGAAAACTTATAGTCGAACTAAACATCTTGACAAGGTAAACCCAAAAATATCAAAGGTGGTAACATCTGTCCCTTATAAGAAAAAATAGATATTTGTTCTCAAATAATCTCATATTCTTTAATTGTGAAAATTTGTGAATTCTTGCATCAACTATTATATAATGTATATTTCAACTGAGTCGAACCTCGTAATTTTGTCCTGGCCTATCCAGGGTTTACATGCAAAAAAAATAGTATTTGATTTTTTTTTTTTTACTTTTAATTTGTGTGCTGAATTTTTTGTCCAAAGTAAATACATGAAGTACTTACTCTACTGACGCAAAATTTATAGCAGGTAACACAAGTAGATGCTCTATTATTGTTGAGATAGATCGCTATATCTTTTTCCACTCAAATTTTTATATGCCATATGATTATAAGTTAATTCATCAAAAAGATCATAAATCAACAAAAAACATTGTTGCTTGATGAAGATAGAATAATGATCCTTCTATCTTAATGGTAGATCTTACTTCCACAATTAAAGTTCTAAGAAACGGTTAGTTGAAAGCATTTAGTCTGATATATTCCCCAACCTACACATTCAATAGAGGATAATATATATAAATGAACTCATGCAGGAAGAATGTATGACCTATACGTAAAGGTTAAGGTTTTTTTTTTTTTTTTTAATTGGTTAAGCACTTCATGATCGACATAAATAATAATGAACTAAGGAGCTCCATTAACCTTACTTTCTATTAGAAATAATATAGATAGTATGTAATATGAGACCAATTAATGTAGGACATGTTTCCTATAAATATATAATGCCAAATTAAAAAAAAAGAAAAAAAAAATCTTTTGCTCTCTTAATTACATAATTATTAGTATAATCAAACCATAAGCGTGATTTCTAAATAATATTAATAAAAATAATGATAAGAGGATTATAATAAGTGTTGCTTGAAGACTAGAGTATATAAAACTTTTCCAAATATTTTATTAATGATAAATGAAGTATAATATCACTTATAACTTTTTATATATATGAGGAAATGAAGGAAAAAAATAAGAATATGAAACTCTAAAACATTTTATAAGTTTATATTCAAACTCCAAACATTCAAAGATTGTAAATAAAGCTATATAATTTTTTCTTAAGGTATTTATTTTGAGAAAAAAATGAAAAAAATACATGCATACCTCAAGAACCATAGCTTTTAGAGCCTCAGCAATCAGTCCCCATGTATACAACAATCCTCCAATAGATTGCCAATCTGCCCTTCCCAAAAATGATAAAATCATCCTTCCTCCAAAAATAAGTTCTTTAGAACGTGATTTAAGGAAATCCGAGAAATCTCTCTTAAATTGCTTCAAATATAAATTAGCCACTGTAGTGGAGCTTCCTTTATTGATATATATCTCTTTTTCATTCAAATGATAGCCTTCTTCTTCCAGCCCTTTAGGTACCTAACATAATATATACGTTGACAATATAAATTTTAGCCGTTACAATTTATTCAAATTCTTTTGTTATGAGATCAAACAATATATAAATGATGTGAGATAGAGGGAAAATATTATTACGTGAGTAGACCAGACATACAGTATCATCCGTTTTTATCCCTGTTCATCATTGTGCTTTACAAAGACAAAATCGGACGATTCTCTGTGTCCGATCTCCGAACGTAATAATCTCTGAGAGAGAGAAGATATTAGATATTGACAAACCTGAGATAGCCAATGGAGGCTATAGGAAGAGTAAAAAATGTTGACACTTTTTGAAGGAAACAATCTCTTGTAGAACGAACCAGGCAATCCAACAACATAGAATGGCACATAATCATCCCCTTTCTCCTCTCTAATTCTCATCTCATATTGCACAGATAATTGAAAAATATTGTTGAAGTCATTATTAGGAAGATCATTAAGAAAGTATTGGATCTCGGGCTTTTGTTGGCTTGACTGAGTGCTGTACTCATAGACGGCATTTAAAATCTGAGTGAGCACAAGTAATGTGTTGGGACCAGAGGAGCAACCGAGGTCGGCCACAACAAGCTTTTCTGGAAGGGTTTTGCATATTTGTTTTATGGATTCTTCCACTAATGGCTTTATCCTGATTACTGCTTTCTCCTATCAATCACAAGAAATTATTTAAACTCAGCAATATCTTATTAGTTCATTAAATACAGTTCTTATTAATGATATTATCATGATTTGATAAAGCCAATGCCATTAATTTTGTTGCTGAGAGAGAAAGATTTTTTCTAAAATAATCAGATTTCATCATTTGATTGAATTGGATGTATTTGAAGATAATTATTAAATAACATAAATCCTTCAAATATAATGATTTTTTTCAATTTTATATAAAAGTAATAAAAATAAAATAAAAAACACAGTAAAACACCACTTTCTATGGTCATGTGCTGAAACTCTAGAGTGTCATAATACGGAAAAATTATTCTGTGCGGACACCGATCAATATCCAGAGACTAACAAAAAATAATCACGTCACTTTTTTACTGTACCACAGCTCAGTACTCGGTACCAATACCGATGCTCGGTACCCCACGGTACTACGGCATCTGGACGTAAAGTTGCGTCCGAGGTCCGCACAGAATAATTTCTCCATAATAGGATTGATATGAGAAAACATATTAAAGTAGGTAGCTGACAAATCAAAAGGCATACATACTTGGAGCTGGGAGTTTTTAGCATAGCTGGTCTGTCCTCCACCTCCCAGCATTTGAAAAACTTGCTCAAAATTCATGGCTAGAAGCTCCGCTTGAGAGAGCTCACACACACAATCTGCATATTAATTACGTTCAAAGCGATACAAAGATATTGGTCTTAACTCATAAGACAACTAATTAGGTAAAATATGTACATGCAAACATTAATAAAAGTGTCGTCTTCTCTAAATTTGACAAAAACAAAATAAAAAATTATACGTTGTGTATTATATTTTTCATATTTATAGAATTTCTTAAATTTATCCTTTTAGATATCAAGTACTGATCTCTTAAAATAATTTTCAAAATCTTCAATATTAATCTTTTTTTCATTGGGTCAATATTATCGCAATTTAAAAGCTTAAAAATAGGTAGCAATTCAAAGAAATTAATTTGAGCCATATTCATCACCTATATAATAAATCACACGTTAATGACGACTATTTTCTATCAATCAAATAATTAAAGAAGCTAAAGAAACATATAATATCTTAAAGGCTTGCAGATGCGGCACCTTATAAGGGGATTAGCAAATCCGGCCTACAAGATAACAAGTTTTTTTTCTGCTTCTTAACACTTCAAACTCCAAATTTCTATTTGTTATTTTCAAAACATTATAGGATAATTAGTTTCCTACAGAATATGAAAACATAGCTAGTTTTTTCAATAGTCTGTGCTCTATTACTCTACTGTTGCTTATGATTCTTGCCATGATAATTGGAAGCGAATACTTCAAAAACCTTAGCGGCTGTTTGGGTAGCAGGATTTAGGTCAGATTTGAGCGAAATCCAGCCAAACGACCTAAAATGCAAAACCAAATCTTATGGCAAATGAAAGCCGCGGTAGATAGAAAATTCCGCCTTTTTGTGCTAAATCCTGAATCGATTTCCGAAATTCTGATTTTTGCCGGATTTACGAAATCCATTTGCTAGAGAGGAAGAGCCCGCTCGTTAAATCCGCTCTATGGTCAAACAATCACATGGGATTTAATAAGATTTATCATGAATGTTAGCAAACAATTTTCAGGATTTAGACTCTTCCGAATTTTTGAAATCCGAATTTAGAGAATTTATGAAATCCTACTAAATTAAATCCTAGGTGCTACCAAGCAGCCCCTTAAATTTTACCTAAATGAGTTCACTGAATCAAAGTGGCCAGAATTCAGTGGAGAACAATCAGAAAGAAGAATGAGACAGTCATGTATCTAAAATTTTAGTCATGAAAGTAGAATAAAATGACTATTGATCCATGCCTACTTGCAAACTAAATGATGACAGAAATCTTCTTCTAACTGAGTTTTAGAGAGAAGAAATTAAAATGAAACAAGCAAATATCTTGATTGCCTGGAAATCTGGCACGCAGGAAGATGATGAAGTTAATATAACAGGACCTTAGATGTTGAGATGCTGGCCTGCTGCAAAACAATTGAAGTCAAGAAAGGAAAAAGAAGTTAGAAGTAGAAAACTAGACTTGTTGTAGCTAAGTTTTAGAATTCTCCTTTCTATTCGTTGGCATTTATACTCATATATGATGCCATTTCCTTTTATTTTAAAATATTATATTTGAAATAAATAAATTATAATTTGAGGAATTATATACATATTTATGATATGATTTTTTCATATTTATACATCTAATGGTTATATATATATATATATATCACTATTATTGACTTTTATAAGATAAAACATATTTTTTTTCATTCATTTTAAAAACTTTAAATGATATATTGTTGAAAATTAATATTTAAATATTAAATACATAAATTTATAAAAAATATACTATATTTATTAATATCTTTATATCTTTGTTCTTTTTTATTTTTCGAAACGGAATATCTACTCCCTATTACTCTAAAAGGAGCATTTGGTGGTGTAACTAATCCTTAGGAGGAACCTAGAGAAACCACCTACTATAGTAAAGGACATTTTTTTTTTATTATTTATCAAAAAAAAAACATTTATAAGGGCCCACATTTCCCTTATTATAAACGAGGGATAAATTATATTGATGGCAAAGACAAATAACAGAAAGGACGAACTCCAGCTCATTTTGATTTATAGGTTGGAAGTTTTGAATTTGGGTTCTACCCTTACATAATTGGCTCAAAAGTCTGAAAAAAATCTCTTGAGAACGTGGTCTTTATTTACAGATCCGTTTTTTGTTGTGGGGGGTTTTGACATCTGTACAAACTTTTTTGTTTTTTTATTGAATCTTTTTGGTAAACCGTTTCAAAGTATTAATAGTTTAGTAGACAGAGGCAGCGATATGTGAGGCCTTACCCACCGCTGCTTGTCCGGGCAGGGGCGGAACCAGCCCTAATTTTCAGGGGGGGCAAACTTATAAGACATATATGTCAGGGATTCAAGGGGGCAGTGTCTTCTGGCGGGGTTCGACCTGTTGGGGGCAATTATCTAAAAACCATAGTATTTTAAAATTTTTAGGGGGGGGCAAATGGTTCCGCCCTTGTGTCCGGGTGATGAAAAATCGGCTGGGCAAAGTCTAGGTCCCTAGTTCGAATCCCTTGGCAAGCAGTGAAAGTCTTAAGTGTTGGCCCGTGTATATTGGTGTGGGTTGCATGCTAGGTCAATCGAGATTTTCAGTGGCCTAAGAACAGTACTTCCTCGTCACAAAAAAAAAAAAAGGTGAGGCCTTAAATTTGTTGTTATCACACAACTCTCCTTGGCCTATTGGTTGAAAGCTTAGGCTTCTAACTAAGAGGTCCAAGGTTCGAGTCCATGTGTAATGTGTGAGTTTATCTTAAATGGCCTAAACGTCCCAAAAAAAAATTTGTTGTTATCATGAATCAGCTTTCCCTTGTCACGGGGCGCAGCTTTTTAAAATTTCATCGATCCAACTCTTTCTGTTTTTGGGTAAGTTGCATTTATCCAGCAGAAAACTGACAAGTTCCAGCTCGACAAGGAAAGGGATAATATTTTGGTGCTACCCACTTGGCTATTTTTTTTTTTAATAACATTTTATCTTATTATTATTATTATATATATTATTATTATTATTATTAATTTTTGGTGAGATTTTTGGATGAATTAATCCAACTTAGTTTTATCTCTTCCTGAATAGCCCAAGCTTGCAACCAATAAATTAAGATGGGCTCCATATTTTTATTAATTTCTTGAATATTTGGGAGGGTTCTACGTAGGGGTGTTAATTTTTGACACGACCCGAACCCGACCCGAAAAAATCCGGATTCGGATTGAACAAATCAACCCGTTTTAAAAATCGGGTCGGATTTGGGTTGACCCAGCAACCCGAAATTGACCCCAAAAGTGACACGAAAACTCATTTTTGACCCGAAAATCCGAGATTGACCCGATTTTGACCCGAAAATCGAATATTGACCCAATTTTGACCCGAAAGTTAGGTCAACTGCGGGTCATTCGTGTCGGGTCGGGTTGACCCGGACCCGAATCGGTCGGATTCGGGTCCAGAAACCTGACGGGTCGGGTTCGGGTTGACCCGAATAATGCCGGATTAGTTCCGCTGTTCCGGGTTCGACCCGAAACTAATCCGCTGATCCGAATTGACACCCCTAGTTCTATGTCATAAATAAGCCGAAGTGGAAAAATGAGTAAGTTGCATGTAGACAAAGATGCCAAAAAAGAAGACGAGGGGGGAGGAGAGATTTAAAAACTTTATACTTAGGATAAAGATTATGGAGTTTTTTTCTTTCAAATCATTTAAAAAATATGCATGAAAAAGACCAACGCCAATAGCTATTTAGATCCCAAATGGAGATTAGAAGTGCTCTACCGAAGGAGAAAATTAAAAAAGACAATCCATTATAGAATAATGCCTAAGGGGGAGTTTTATTTGAAATTGAGGATGAGTATAGACACAAGAATAATAGGTGGGCTATGCTCTTATCTTTTACATTATAGAAAAATAATAATATCCTTATCTTAAATTGTGAAACATGAAACATTATTTTTCAAAGAGAATAATAAATATAAGATAATTTCATGCACTTTGTTGAGACCAATGATGTATAATAGATTAATATTTCGTTTTCTATGGCTTTATTACTGCTTCTTAAAGTAATTTTTATTTATTTTTTGTACTAAAAAATTGCTTTAAGTAGTAGTAAGAAAGCTGCTCTAAATGAAGCCTAAGGCTTTTTTTAGATCACTTTCTAGTGTTTCTTAAAGTAGTTTTTTAATAAAAAATTTAAAATTTTATACTAAAAAATTGTTTCAATAAGCAATAAGAAAGTTGTCTCAAACCAAGCCTAAGGCTTCGTTTGAAACGACTTTTTTATTGCTTTTTAACTATTCCCTCAGCTTATCCAGCGTGGTTTGATTCCTCTCCCATTCGGCGCAACCCCTTCAGTGGGGAGAAAAAAAAGTGCGGGTCCGACATCTAATAGGTTGGTTGCCGCTAGCGCACTGAGGGACTAGTTATGCCGCCAAAAGACTCCTTCGAACTTCAAAGGTGGCAGCAGTAGGTATCCCGTTCAAAAAAGAAAAATTGTAGAGTGCCCACACATACAAAGAAATAAATGTGGCCTTTAATTTATTTTAATTTTATTATTGAATGAAAGCTGCATGTCAGGCGGTAGAATTATTTATGTTTCAATTCATGTTCATACAATACAATAATACATAACTAAGAGAGAGAGAGAGAGAGAGAGAGAGAGAGAGAGGATATTATTGATGAACATATGGAGCAAGAATGTCGGATCTATTCATAATGGCCAAGTGGGTGTTTTTTTAATATAATTGATTTAGTGCTTCATGAAAAAAAATATTCATGAGCTAGGAAGTTCCATTGACCGTGCTTTCAAACAGAAATAACATAAATACTATATGTAATATGTGATCAAGGCAAGTTACCTACTTATATATATTCTCAAAAAAAAAAAAAAAATCTGATTGCTCTCTTTTTAACATAATTAGCAGTACAATTAGCCAATAAGTTTTTTTTGTGACATTTAGGACATTTAAGACAAATTCACATACACAAATACTCGAACCCAACACCTCTTAGTTGGAAGCCTAAGCTCTAAACCAAAAAGCCAAGAAGAGCTGTGTAATTAGCCAATAAATTTGATTCATAAGTATTAATAATTAAAATAATGATAAGAGAATTATAAGTGGTCATCAAGGCATTTATAGATCACAATTCTATTGAGAATTGAAATGCTTGTTAAAGTGATTCCTCCTATGTGATTGCTTTTTGAAGTTATCAATGCCCTTAGTGACTTTGTTATTTGATGATGTGGAGAATTCGATGTAAGAAAGAACTATTAACTCGCATCAAATTCATGTAATGATAATACTCAACCCCATTAGTTGAGTTATAATGGGGGCCCTGGGGCATAGGCCTCCACTGGCCCAAATAAAAAGCCCGCAATCACTGACCTAACGAAAAAGCCCACAGAAATTTCTACTTATAAAGAATATAAAATATGACCCTCATGAGATTCAAACCGCCAACCTCTAATGCAGAAGTCTTAGGCCTCGGTTGATTCTCCGGCTCTATTTTTTTCATTTTTAGCTGAGTTTTCTGAACGGCAAATGGAGAAAAAAATTTCTCCTCAAATCGGCGGAAATACGGAGGTTCACCGGAAATTATTTGAAGAAGCGGTGTTACAAAACAGCAAAACAATCCTTTTTCACAGATTCAAATCACAGACGGAGAAATTACAGAGAAACAAAGGAGGCCTTAACTAGGCGGCCACATGATGGCAATGGCTCAAAAAATCACTATCAAAAATGGAAATTCCTTCTCTTTCCTTTTTCTTTCATTTTGTGAAGAAATGTGTATCTTTGAACGTGCTCCAGAGGTCTTGTTATAGCCTTATAGGCATTCTTTCAACAAGTAAATTCGTTCTGAATGAAGTTAAAGAAACTTTTAACATTCTTCAGTCGATTTTTGTTGGAAAAGGTTTCTTACAGTACACCATTCTTTCTTTTGCATTGAGGAGCTGCTTGGATTTCTGCAATATAGCTGCAAAATGCTAAAAAAAAGAAAATTTTACAAGTGTTAAAAAAAATATTCTGCATTTCAACATTTTACTAACCGATTTCTGGCATTACAAGCAGAAGACGGTTCTTTGTATCGAAGAACTATTCATGAAATAAATGCAGAAAAATAACTTTTTTTTAGTATTTTATTTGGAGTTAGAGAATTTATTGTCTTAATATTTTATGAAGATTGGGTACATATATGGATAAAAATAAGTTGTAAGAGACACTAAAATTTTTATATAAAAAAATTAGAAAACAGGAAAAAGTGCAGGACAATTAAAATGATTCCAATGGTATTTATTATCTATTATATATGATTTTCTTATTCACAATTGGGAAATATATTTGTACAATATAGTGGACAGAAGATGTATAGAATGAATAAAGTTGGAAGACTCGTGTGGCATGGGAGTATCTTCAAGAGATTTTTAACTGTTTGTTTGGTCATATTTCCTTGAGAAAAAGAGATGAGAGACCAAATAAATCTAGTATAATTCTTAATGATGAAGTTCAAAATCAATGTTTGGCATTGATGATTTGTATAAATTTTATGAGTGGTGGCATATACTAACATTGTTGACGATGTGAAATAATGAAGTCAGCGGGTTTCAATGTTGCATGGCGAAGATGGTTAAAGGCCAATAGTCAAGTGCAAGTGGTTGAACGACCATAATCGAAAGATGGTGATCGAATGAACGTAGTCATGTGATGACAGTTTGATGACCATATTAGAGCAATTATGGTTATAGCCTTATAGGGCCATAATCAGGCAATGAAAGTTGGAGAACTATTAGTCAGGTGATGTTGGTTGGAGATCAATAGTTGCGTGACAATACTGTAATGATCGTGGCTAGACGATGGTGCTCGAAGGACTATAATCGAGTGATATTGATCAGAGGATTTTAGCCGAGTGAATGTCGTTAGAGGACTATAGTCCTACATCTATGATAGGATGGTAGTTGGGCAGAATTGATTGGACATGCATGGTCAAGCCACGACATTGGTCGGAGAATAATTAACTCTTGACATGAGGGGAGATTATGTGAATGAGTAGACAAATGTTAGAAATTAATAATATAGATGTTGAACGATAAAAAAATAGAAAGTGTTGGTGTTATTTGATGGTTAGCATTAAGTGGTGGGTGATGGTAGGGGTTAGAACCAATATCTATTGTTGCGTAATGGCTTCTTAAGATAGCAAGCATTGGTATTAGTCAATTTTTGGCATCAAGTGATGGCTATTCCACACAGGGAGATCGATATGAGTAGAGCTCTCCGTTAAAAATATTCTCATGAAATGTAGAAAATATGATCAATTTATAGATTTTTAAGAAGAGAAATGCTGTTGTCTTATTAAAAACAAGTATGCTCCATTGAACTGCTTGAATAGGTCCTAATATTTCATGCTTTTTAAACATTTTAGTATCATAATAAACTCATCATAATTATCTCAATGAGAGTTTTGTTTTGATTATAACCACACATTTTAGATGATATTTTGAAAGATTTCTTATTATGCTTGTATTCAAACTTTTCACATCAATATGACTCAATACTTATTAAAGATCAACATCCATCGACAATTGGCATTTGATTTCTTAATCGTCATATATTTTTTTATATCAAGACAACTATCAAGCTAAACACCAACCATCGTTTTGACTTTCGATTCACTTCATCGATCATCAATTGATGTCTGCTAAATATTGATGTTTATTTGAAACCAATGTTCTTCTTCTCAATCTCTCCCTTTTATATTTTCATTCGAATGTCTATTGTCACCCCATCCTTGCCAATAATCCACATGTATGGCCGTCGACTATCAATATTTAATGATCATCTTCCTAATCATCCAATCTCCCATATGATCAAGACGAAAAATCAAGTTTATCGTCCTCGGTTCCCTAATTTCCAACATACGCCACTAATTGCTTTCTAACACTCGTCGTATGATAGCAGCTTTAACATTTAAAAACTCCTCGTACCACCAACACATGCATCTCTCATGCTTCAATTTAATTACATTATATTAATATCTTTTTTTAATTTATATAAACAAACATCTTTAATAATATTCATTGACTCACGTTAAGAAATTTATTTCAACCAGCACAAGTTCTAATAATAGTCCCTCTTTTAAAAATATTGATTTCAACTCATTAACAAATTAATGTGTTGTGGGCTAGTATATTTATAGGGATAGAGTGAGTAAATTTTTTATTCTAACAATGATATTCAGTGCACAAATAGATAGTTGAAGAGAGAGAGCAGAAAAATACAAGCATTTTTCAAGGGCAAGTTCAAAGTGATCCATCGGATGTCTCGTACTGATTATGTCGACTATGAAGCATTTTTCAAGCATTTAAGAGCCTTAATGATGTTAGAATTAAGCAGTCTTTAGCTCATTTGATTTGTCTCGTTGAGCCGCTCCATTCGACTATAAGCATGTCATATATGGAGATAATTTGATCATCTAAGTAATGCTTTGAACCTTCCAAATACGCTTCGGTCCCTTGGTTTTGACCCATTTGGGCTCGAATCCTTTTAATTTGGGTGTCGTTGGATTCTTCTCCTTGAGATTTATAATTTGACTATAAGTTTGTTGAAATTAGAGCATGAATGATCCCAATTTTAATTTTTAAAAAGTTTAACTGAGATATATCTCGAGATTTGTGCCATATGAAGACAATTTTCAGTGACCTAGGCTATCAATATGAGATGTTCACACAATCTTAAAATATTTAGGGTGTCTTTCCCTTTTACATTTCATTTCATTTATTTATCATCTATTAATACTTTTTCTTATAAACACTAAAATTAAAATCCTATTTCAACATAGCCTTACTATTAAAAATTATTCAATCAAAAAAATCATTTTTTTGCTTTCAGTCGCGCGATGGTCTTTTTTGCTCTGCTAGGGTTTCCGCCGCCTCCTTCTTCCCCGCGACTGTGAGCGATATTTTCCTTTAAAAAAAAAAAAAAAAAAGCCTTACTAGTTCCAAACACGTTACACCTATTACAAATTTGACTGCAGCCCAGCTGAATGGTCTGCAACCCCGTTCTAGATCTCTATGGGAAGGTACGACGAAAGGTACAAAGGAGCAACTCCACCCCATGTTTGCGACCATAAGTCAAAAACCAGAAGAAGAGCCAAAATTCCCAACCAATTGTCCTACCCAGCCAGCGGCCCATAGTGTAACATAATTAAGCACTTTTAAACTACCATTATAATTTATAGAGAGAATCCCACTCAATATATTTTTTTTATTGAAGTTTAAATTAGAATAAATTTTAAAATAAATATAATATAATAGCAACAATAATAAATCTTTATCACATTATTATATGAGATCGAATATATGATTTTTTTCCTTGATCATTTTGCCCCATTAAGAATAAAATTCTCATTTAAATCTAATAAAAAAAGTCACTTGTACTACTTTCTAATTAAGTCTTTTTAGGTTACCCCCTCACTTTATTAACATAGGTCGGATTTAATGCATCTACCCTCCCATTAGGTCATTGGAAGGAGAAAGTGTTCCGTGCGGAGTCCGGATGGAAAGAACTATCCGAATATGTGGGTATATATACGCATTGTGTACAAATTTATACATAATATGTATCACGCACTATTTATGTACAATGTGTACACTTACAGACCGGACTATTCTTTCCGTTTGGATTCTGCACATAATAATTTCTCCATTGGAAGGTTGTGTTTTACGTGACCAAATCATTTAAGGATGCTCTCTCAAATCTTATCTGTCATTGAAGCTAGTCCAAACTTTTCACATATATACTCCTTTATTATTTTATTTCTAGTGTAAAATCACTCATCCACTTAAGCATACTCATATGTGCAATACTTACCATAATTTTAAAATAAATATAATAAAAAAAATATATTTAAAATTTATAGTATATTCATCTCAATTAAATCATATATGGGTTAAATTAATGAATATTTGTATTTTGTACAAATTCTTTGTTCAGCCAAATAATATAAATTAAACTAGAGTTATTAAACTTATTTATTTTTAGAAATGTATTAGAATTTATATTTTAGTAATAATTTATTATAATAATAATTATAATATATTATTATTATTGAATATATTTGGAATTGTAATTTTTCTAACCTTACTGTTATCATTTTGAATGGCAGATTTATTAGGGATGATTATGTACTTTGCCTCTATTGATATCATTAAAATGATTTTTTTGACAGAAATCTGAACTAAACTTGTAATTGGTTTGGGTGGGTGTACGTAAGAAGCATTTCCCAACGTATTATTATATATATTATTTGACGGAATTTCAAAGGACATATAAAAATGCTGGTTCAAATTTTTTAGCAAGCAGTGAAAGTTTTAAGTATTGATTCGTGTAAATTAATGTGGGTTGCATGCTAGGTCGACCGAAATTTTTACTGACCTAAAAATAATGCTTCCTCGCCAAAAAAATAAAAAATAAAAAAAATAAAGTAATTCAACACGTCAAAATAAGGAAATCCACTGATTTTGACTAACTTACCCATTCGACAACGTTTCTTTGTCGGCAAGTTATTTTTAAGTTCTTTCTGAAATCTTAATGTATTTGTTAAGTCACGTTAAAAAAGGGGGATATAGCTTAAAAATTAGAAATAATAATGACTAAAGAATCATTGACCGATGCTTGTCATTTGTCAAAGATGGTCTTCGAAATTAAATGTCCGACGCATACCTTATTTGTAAATTGGTCTCTACTTACATCAAGAAAACAATTAAGATGATCACTATTGCTCGTTAGGGGTGTCAAAAATTAACACAATATGCAAACCGATACAAACACGATCTGAATTTTTTGGGTTAGGGTCAAACCGTTTAAAATTATTTGTCAAATTTATTTACTGCATGTATCATATTTTGGCTGGCTAGATGGAGGATTCAAACATCATTCCTGATAATTTTGTTGATGAGATTGAGCAAGTGCATAGTGGTGATAATTTGATAGAGCCATCTAATGATGCATGTAATGATGGTTTAGAAATTCTTAAGAAGCGTAGAATGATGACTTCATCAATTTGAGGTCTTTTTGAGATGTTGTACGTCTAATATTAAAGATGATAAACAAATGTGTAGATGTAAAAAATGTGGTGCACAATATCTACGTGATAGCAAAAATGACATTGATAATTTATGGCGTCACTTGCAAAATTGCAAGAGAAGAGATTTGCAGGACATGGGCCAGCTTATACTACAAATCAACTCTAACTCATCTATTTTTGTGGCTGATGGTAAGTTTGATTTAGCAGATTTTCACTATTTATTTATATTATATATCATTATGCATGATTTTATCCTTCTAATGTGTTGAATGGGTTGGTGTTTTAGTACTTTTGTCGTATCTTCGTTGAGACTTACAACTATTTTCTAGGAATACTGCATGGAATGATTGTACGAAATTATTAAAAAAAAAAAACTCATATATGATCACAGTTATCTAAGTGCACTAGCAAAATTTGACTAACAGCAAACGTATGTATGTCTATAAACATTGAAAGGTTTATTTGCTTAACGGTGTATTTTATTGATATTGATTGGAACCTACATAAAAAAGATCATAAGTTTTTCTTTTATCCACCCCCGCATGATGGTATATCAATATTTGAGAAGTTACAATCTCTTGTGTTTGAATGGACAATAGAGGCCAAGCTCTTCAACATCACTTTGAACAATGCCTCTGCAAACAATGTTTAAGTTGACTTCTTAAAAAAGCAGCTGAATTTACGTGATCCTCTATTATGTGAAGGAACATTTTTTTTTATGTCAAATGTAATGCACAAATTATTAGAGGGGTTATAATAAATCTTCAAAATATTAAATTGACTTTGAGATAAATAAAAAAAAATCAAAATTTATATTATATTTATTTCAAAATAAACAAATAAAATTTAAATCAGGAAATGGGCTGGATGTGGTCCCACGCGTTCAATGTGAATTACAATCTGCGTCAATTTCTAAGCCAAAGAAACCTGAATGCATATTTGGCGCCAAACCACATACAAAAACCGCAGGCCAATCCTTTCTATAAATACAACCTTACGCAACTCTTCTTCCACCAAACCAAACATTCTTCTCTTCTAATCCCTACAACGTACTCAATTCTTAACCACCATTGTTCTGCAATGAGCGTGGAGATCTTGGACGGCGAAACCATCCGACAGTTCGTCGCCGACGAGCTGGCCTTCAACGCATCTATCGACTGTCGCTTCGCGAACCTTGACACCAACCACGACGGCCTGCTGTCTTTCATGGAGATGGCCAAGGAGCTGATGAGCATGCGGGTGCTCGAAGTCCACTTCGGCATCGACGGCCCAGAGATGAACCACGAAGAGCTTGTTGAACTGTACCGCGGCATTTTCGAGAGGTTCGACAAGGATGGAGATGGAAATGTGGACTTGGAGGATTTTAGGGCGGAGATGAAGGAGGTTTTGCTCGCAGTGGCGGCGGGGATAGGGTTCTTGCCGGTGCAGATGGTGGTGGAAGAAGGAAGCTTTCTTAAGATGGTGGTGGAGAGGGAAGCGGCTGGCCTCTGATCTGTATGATGGAATTAATTACTGTTGATGCATGCATGTAGCCATGTACTGTTACGTAGATTATATTCTAATTCTTATCTATATGTCATATTAATGGAGTTACTTGGTGAGATCAGTTGGAGTTTTTAATGAGCGAGAATAAATTTTTAGTATATTATTTACTCAATAAAGAATGATGGAGCTTGTGTTGTCACCGTTTTTACTTGGCTAAGAATGGTTGTTCTTGATTGTAATTCACTCCAATGAAGTCATTACAATTAGTTCTTCGGCCAAAATTTTAAGATAATAATCTAAAATGTATTTTTTAATAAAATAATTACTAAAATATTAAATTTAAAAATAGTCTAAGTCTTCGATTGAGATAACTTTCTCACTGTTTTCTAAAGCTATTTTCTAGTACAAATTTTTTTAATTCAAGAAATTTTTATACAAAAAAATCAATTAAAAAATATTGAAAAATATGTTTAAAATGAAGCCTCAATTTACTCAATTCGATTTTGATTTGACAATCACTAAGCTCATTTATATATTAATATTTACTAATACAACATTTTTAGCCTAAATGAGCCTTAATGAGTAACCAATTGAAGCCCATTAAAAAATAGATTTGGGCTAACTTATGCCCAAAATGGGTTTTAGAGGGTCAACATAAATGGGATTAAGGTTTTGTTTGGGACTACTATATGTCTGCTTCTTAAAACAGCCTTTCTAGTACAATAGTAAGAAAGCCATACTAAAAGAAGCCTAAATGAACAAATATTATGAATTGATCTTGTTTTATGTTATTCTGTTCCTGCATGACATCACAATTGTATTAAAGTCTATATATATGCATTGTAGGATGATGTATACAAGACTCAATATGAATGAATAAAGCAGGCAAGCAGCTCTCCCTTTCTATGCCTCTCATGCATCCTCTCTATCTCTTCCAAGAAGCTCAAGCTTCCTCCCAATAATCATAACAAGTGATACCACATAATAGGGCCTTGTGGAGGTGATTAAAGGAGGAGGAAGTTGTTTCTTGTAATCAAAAAGAGGAGGCGGTCAGGCTGTCGATGTCGCACACCGCGGCAAGAAGGTTACTACGTTCAAACAAGATTGTTCGCGTGAGGTGGATGAGAGACTAGAGAGGGTGTTTAGAGCATAGCTCACAGAAGCTGGCTCGAGCATGGACTAATGTTTGCATTTGCATTATGATCCGATGTCATGTTCATAGAAGGTGGACGTGTAGAGGGTTCGTGCAAGGAATGTAGGCTCTGGGCAGTCAGAATCGCAGGTGGACTTCGAGTCTGCACGGGAACACAATTTGACTCGAAGGAGCTAGCAGTTCATTTGGGATAGAACAAGAGCAAAGGGAGAGCGGAGCCGGGTTGTATGGGCATTGGGATCGCTGCTGGGCTGTGAGTAATGAGCGTAGGTGAAATGCGCCGCTGGATCAAGAGCTGGGCTAGGCCGCTCGAGCTGGACGTGCGACTTCACGCATGCATGAAGAGATCGTGAGCACGGGTAGGGCAGACACCTGCAGGCGCAGGGCGAACACTCGTGTGAGGGCTTATGGTCACAGGTTTTCGCATAGAAGTAGGGTTGGACTTGTGTGCAGTATGGTCGGACAGGTCGCATGTTGGGCACCGACATACAGGAACATAGTGCACGGGATGGAAGCAGGATGCGCGTAGGGCCTGGGTAGTGCAAGACATGCGTTCTTGTGAACCATAGGTTATTTTGTTTGGTGGGTTTGATCATGGAGTTAGTGCAAGTAGCCGATCGGATTGCAGCAAGTGTGGGTTCTTATGAATCAGAGGTTCTTTGATCTTTAATTATAAAATTGGATCAAGATAAAGACTGTTATGAATTGATTCAGTTTGTTTTTGCATGACATTACACTAGTATTTAAGCCAATATATAGGCATTGGAGGATGATGAATAAAAGGCTCAAGATGAATGAATAAAGCAGCTCTCCCTTTTCATGTCTCTCTCTCTCTCTTCCAAGAAGCTCAAGTCTCCTCCCAAGAATCTAACATCATAAATAACCCATTTGACACCCTACTAATATTGAGAGAAGAAACATCACAAAATAATTAATATTGGCTTAACGTCAACACTCTTAGCAAAAGTTAAGAGACCTCAACGAGCTTCAAGTATGGAAGATATTTTAGGCAAACACTATCAACAATTGAATGTCACAAATATAGAAGATATTTGCATTATCAATCATAGAAGTTGAGCTTACATCAACCATTAAAGCTAATGAGTAGATGATTTTGTTTAATAGGTTTCTAGTGGAATTAAATTTAATATGAGAGAACATCATTTTTTTTTTGTGTGGTAATCAAAGCATAATTCACTTCGTAAAGAATAATAACTTTCATTTTATGACTATACAAATATAGTTAGCTATGTACATAAACTGTTAAAGAAGTTGACGTGCAATAAATCAAAGTTGAAGGGCAAAATATAACATAGATATACTCACTAAGGCTTCGTTTGGAACATCTTTCTTATTTCTTTCTAAAACAACTTAGTTAAAAAAATTTGTACTAAAAAAATTGTTTTAAGAAGCAAAAAAAGTACTTAGGCATATCAAAAGTCCAAATTATGTCTAGTAGTATATAAATTAATAAATGAAAATACATCAATTCAAACACCTAATTTCTTTTTTAAATGTACTATTATGATATTTAAAATTTAGCTCTTATTTCACTTAAAACGTGGCACCACTCTTTCATATAAATCTTGATGCCATTGTAATTGTTGTGAACTAGAAAATTTATAATGATGGAGATATAGTTTTACATTGTAGCTTTGCACAAAGATTTTGTATACGCGAGTAAAAAAAATGAGACACTAAAATTTTTATATAAAAAACTAAAAAAATGAGAGAAGTCATGATACCTGGCCTAGATAACTACAGGAAATTTAGCTATTATTGGTGGTTTTTTCCGGCGGTTTTCAAAAATACCGGCGGCTTGTCGGCGGTTCTCAAGCCGCTGGTAAAAATGGCGTAGGAAACCATTGCCGGCGGTCTTTTTCCAGCGGTTTTTTTCGTTGACGGCGTTCCGGCGGCTTATACCGCCGGTTATAGTACCAACGGTGTTCCGGCCGTTGAGCCGCCAACAATTTTACCGATGGCTAACCGGCGGTCTCCTTACCGACGGCATGCCGACGGTTCCAGCGGCCGGCGTGCGGTCGAACAACCGCCGTCAAGCGTCGGTACACCGCCGGTAAAACACCGGCTGTTACCCGGCGGTCACCGCTGACGGTTACACCGGCGGTACACACATCCAGTATGTTATCGGATAACCGCCGGGCTTCGTTGGTAAACCGCCGGTATATTACCGGCGGTTGAAAGATATTACCAGCGGCGTCAATCAGCGGTTTTAGTCGCCGATATACCGCCAGTAATATTAAGGTACGACGGTTCATCCGGCGGTTAGATGACCACTGCTAGTTCCGGCGGCCTAAACTTAAATAACCACCGGTTAGGCCGCCGGCAATAACCGGCAGCCAAACCGCCGGTCAAACCACCGTTATTACCGACGACCATATAACCGCCGATCAAGGCCGCCGGTAACAGCTGAATTTTCTTTAGTGGATTAAATGATTTAGTAGGTAAATATATATTATAAAAAAATGCTCTTCCCCTTAGGAGAAGATGTGATTAGAATGGTTAGAACAATAGCTCAATCAACTATAGTAGTTGAGAATGTTGAAGAAGTATTGCATGGTGATAATGTCATTTGGATGTTGGCAATCAAACATTGGTGGCAAAGTAATGTCAGTCAAGATGATGATAATCATGTAGCGACAACGATCAGATGATAGTTGATGAGTAACAGTAGTTAGATGATAGGAATCAAACGATAACAATTGGAAGATGGTAAATGGACTATGATGGTCAGGCGATCGTGGTTAGATAGTGGTGGACGAGCAAAGATAATCATGGCAGACATGTGAGGGAAGATGGTGATTGTTGCCGACAATCATTAGAGTTGAATGTTGTAAATCTCTAGAGTTCTTTAGATCTACTAGCTCTCTCTAATCTCAAGTTAATATTTCTTTCATATAAATAATGTGAGTCTATTTATAATTTTTTAGAGAATCATTTTGATAAATCTAAATATTGAAATATAAGAAACACTCCAACATACATCACATATTGATTTCTTCGATCATAAACTATTGTTATGGACTGGAATATACGCTGTAATAGAATTAGAATATTTTCGTCTCAGCTTTGTACAAATATATAGCACACAAACAGATGAGAAATAATAACACTAGGATTTTTATGTGGAAAACCCTGAAAGAGGAAAAACTATGGGGCCACGCCCAGTTGAAAGAGTTTCACTATTGTTTGCTTTGAATACAAGAGACTAACTCGTCCTTAAAATTTAGGACGATCAGATTATAATGAATCACTTCTGGATTAAAATCAAGATACAATGTCAGGTAGAGTTCAAGCGTCACTCGGAGATCGGGCGGAATTCTAGTGTAACTTGAGCTTCAGGTTGAATTCTGGCGTTTCATGGGTGTTGGGAAGAATTCTGGCGTCACTTGGGCGTCCGTCAGAATTTCGACGTCACTCGGGCGTCAGGCCGAATTCCGTCGGTGGTTGTGGAGGAGTTTCTTCCCTCCAATCATTCTCATCTTTTTCTCTTCTTCTTTTCTTCTTGCTTCTAACTTGGGTCCCCTCTCATGAGAAATGAGGGGTCTATTTATAGATTTTATGGAGTGGCATTGCTTGTAAATAGGTGTGAGATCAGGGGTAAATAGGGAGTGGTCGAATGGACGGCCGATATTGAATCCCTTGATCGTGCACCATTCGTCTGAGATTTGAAGGTTTTAATGATGTCGGAATTCGGTGATCTTGAGCTCGTTGCATTCGTCTCGTCGAGCCGCTCGATTCGAATATAAGAACGTCATATTTGGAAATCGTTTTATAACTCGAATTATGGTTTGAACTTTCCAACAGTGTTTCGGGTCCTTGATTTGGACTCAGTTGGGCTCGGATTGAGTTGAATTTGGTGTCGTTGGGTTTGTATTTTCGAAACGCTCAGTTTGACTGTAAGTTTGCTGAAATCGGAGTTCATGTGATCCCGAATTTAATTTTTAAAATTTCCGGGTTGATTTTGCCTCGAGATTCATGCCCGATCAAGATAATTTTTTTAGGATATATCAACTATTATTTTGGTATTTAAGTAGCTTAATAACCTTATAATTGAGTAATATGGGTCTCATTTGAATAAAACACGATCAAACTGAGTATAAGCGTGCAATAATTATAGGTCATTTATGTTACGTTTGGGACAACTTTCTCACTCCTAACTTACTAAAGCAAGTTTTAGTGCAAAAGTTTCTTGAATTATAAATATTTATAATAAAAAGCCATTTTATAAAACAATAAGAAAGCTATGTAAAACAAAGCCTTAATTTTTTATTTGGGCTCAAATTGAGTTGGATGGGAGACTACTTTTGATATAATCATATTTAATTAATCAAGATGCTTCGTTGAACTTTAAGTTCATTGAAATCGGAGTTTAATATTGAGAACATAATATGTTTTCTAACGACGCACCATTGATAAAAGAGATGGGAACATTCAATTGAGCCCTATTGGGGTTGTCGGCAAAACTTAGCTTTTAACACATGATGTGATTTGATTAACAGTTGGACGAAATCTTTTAAGGACGCAAGTCACATAACGTGTATGTCTAAAAATAGTTTGGTAGATTTTGATATTTTCAAAGGGACTATTAATTAATGAAATTTTCAAAAGTCAACATAAAAATATCCACTGATTTTGACTGCTTTAGCCACAAAAGGTAGCATGAGAATGAGAATAAGACTTTTTAATGCTTTCTAAAACAGAGTTTTAGTACAAAATTAAAAATTTTGTATTAAAACTCCGTTTTAGAAAGCAATAAAAAAGCCGTCCCAAACGAAGTCAAAGACATAGGCTTTGTTTTGTACGGTTTTTAATGCTTCTTAAAGTAGTTTATGAGTACAAAAATTTTAAATTTTGTACTAGAAAGCTGTTTTAAGAATCAGTAAAAAAGTCTTCTCAAACAAAGCCTTAGTTTGGGACGGCTTTTTGACAGATTTTTTAAGGAGCTTTTAGTTAAAAAATTAAAATTTTTGTACGAAAAAATTGCTTTAAGAAGTATTATAAAAGCCGTCTCAAACAAAACCTTATTCTTTATTGTTTTTCTTCCTATTTCTTATTCTTTTAATCATGTTATTATATTAATTATTTAAATCAAAATTATTTTCTCTCTTTTATAGTAATGAGCTTACTCGAACTCGATTAATTAATATTTTTTCTTGGAATATTCTCATAGATTGTTAGATAGAAATTTTCAAAATAATTTATGAAGAATAAATTTAATCACAAAGATAACACTCAATAATGACAATCACAAGAGGCCAGTTTTTGGTGGAGTACAAGTTGGTAGGTTTAACAACCATCCAAATCAGGCTTTGCAATGAATGAATAAATTATTAAATTATTTCATAGCAACATAATTCTAATTTATGCTCTCTCACTGTCATTTTTTTTTGTTATTTTTTGTATTATTTATTTTTGGTTGGATTAAGAGTGAAAAACAAGCCAACATGTATTGGTGTACCAAATCATCAGCTTGTTATAGAGAAATATTTCATCTAATTCATATGTCATAGATTTTGAATTCTTAATTTACGCTTCATTTATGACGATTTTTTTATTATTTTCTAAAGAAATATTTTAACATAATTTTTTCCGAATTAGTAATTTCTGTATTAGAAAGCTGTCCCAAGCCTTAGGCTTCATCTTTTTTTAACCACTATTTTTTCTCTGATTTTAGAAAAATTTTGTATCAGAAAGCTGCTTTAAATAAATAATAAGAAAATTATTCCAAACAAAGTCAGGGACAACTTTCTTACTACTTTATAAAATAGGTTTAGTACAAAAAATTTAGTTCAAAATAGCTTTAAAAATGTTGTCACAAATAAACCTTTAAAATTCCTTTTATCATTAGGATTATATATTATATCATAACAACATATGCATCTTGAAGTACAAATGTAAAGGTTTAGAAACAAATTTCCGGTAGCTCTGTAAGTTATTTTGTCACTAATATATATATAAAAAAAATCGTATCAAGACCTCATGAATCTACAAGAGAGCAAAAGTCACAATCGTAAATATGACAGAATTATTTTAATTTTATTGCATGTATTCTGTAATTTAAAATTTGAGATATTTTATTAAAAATTAAAAGATAGATTTATTTTTTAAGAGAGTTTTTAAACTTAAAAAATGAAAAATATTTTTCATTTATTTTAGGGTTTAGTAAATCTGAAGTTTGATTTTTTAAATAAAAAAACTAATACTTTCAAAATAAAATTTAATTTTATTGAGAGTAGTAAGAAAGATATTCCAAACGAAATCTAAGACTTTGTTTGGGACGCCTTTTTTACTGTTTTTTAAAATATCTTTTTAATATATAAATTTTAATTTTTATACTAAAAAACTACTTTAAGAAACTACCGTCCCAAACGAAATCATAAGTTTCGTTTGGGACTACTTTGTTACTGCTTCTTAAAATAGTTTTTTAGTCAAAATTTTTAATTTTTGTACAAAAATTATTTTAAGAAGCAATAAAAAAGTCGTTCTAAACAATATCTAAGATGCATAGTGCAGCCATAATATTTTCAAGAAAATATCTTCCATAAGTTCTAATAAAAAATCCAAAAAAAAAAAAAATCCTATATATATATATTCCTATTATTAAGTATTTTTTATTAAAAAATTACATTAAAAAGCTGTAAAAAAATTTAAATTTAGCTTTATATGCCCTCTAATACTCAAATTGATGAAATATGCACACTGCTTGTTTCTTATGAAAGTATCTCAAAAAGTTCTTTTTAGACCACAATAAAGATGGTTAGATTACACTTCAAATATGATTTGAAAGCTTTGATCAAAGTTTAGATCATACAAGAGAAAATTTTTAGCCTTCTTTGAATATTATTAGAATCCTTTTTGATCATATGTTTTGATTTGAGGATTGGTTCACCTATAGTTCAAATGAGGTTAGCAAAAAGATTCGACGATGTTAGACACGACATAATATTATCTAATAACTGCAACTCATCACAATGAAAAACATAACATCTATAAAATTACAATGCGAATTTCCATACTACATTAGAATATTTATAATATTCTTATAGCAACAAGAAGAGTACAATTACAAAAGCTTTAATGTAATAGATAAAAACTTGATACTACTAAATAATCACAATATAAATGTACACCACATAGTTGAATTGCTTTCCTTGATACATCACCAAAATTTACCTTAATCAGACACAAATCCTAAAGCATATATGAGTTGACAACTTTCATATTGAAATTTGGGACCATATGAACTTCGATTTATGCAAATTTATAGTCAAATTGAATGCCTCAGTGATACAAACTAAATGACAACAAAATCGGTCTAGTCCGAATCAAGGGGCTAAAGCATATTTAAAACTTCAAAACATAAATTAGATAACCAAATGATCTCCAAATTGGCATGCTTTATAGTCAAATTGGGTGGCTCGATGAGACGAATCCAATGAGCCTAAGATTTCTTAATTTAGACATCATTAAGGCACTTAAATGTATGAATAAATATAATTATATGATCAGGGTAATCGATATGAGTTGTCGAATGGAGCACTCCAAATTTGGCATGGATCTTCTCCAAATTTACCGAGCATACCACTAAAAAAAAATCTATAAATAGGCTCATGCTCTCTTCATGAAGGGACTTTTTGCTGGAGATATGAGAGAGCTCTGAGGCTTCAAGGATCCTAGAGTTCTAGACACCACCACTGACGAACTTAATTCCTTGGACCAATATCGGACCACTGCCCATCCGCCCACCGTTGCCCGCCAATTATTGTCCCTCTAACTACGGTAACTTCAATGATGATACTTCCAATCTCAATCGACCGCCGAGTACGGTTCCTATGGCTTTCCATATCTTATGAACTATAGTCCCTCCAACCTTCCCTGCCTGTCGACTATGGACCTCCCTTTGACCTCCGACAGCCAGCCAACTATGGTCCCTATGACCTTCGTCGCCCGTTAACTACAGTCACTCAAACCACTGTCACCTATACACTATGGTCCCTCCGACCTCCATCACCCATCAACTACAGCCCCTATGATCTTCAATGGCTCACCGACTACGTTCCCTTCGACCTCCGTAGTATACTAACTACGGTCCTTTAAACCACTGTCGCCTGCTAGCGGAGGGACCTCCGTAGTCCGCTGACTACGGTCCCTCCGCCAGGCCGCTAACTATGGTCCCTCAGTCGCCCACCGACTTCAGTCCCTCAAATTATTATCGCATGTCAACTACGATCCTTCAGAACTTCACTACATGCCGACTACAATCTCTCCTATCACAACCCAACCCGACAATATCAACTAATGAGACATGTCCTCATATTGAGTTGTGACAGGCTAATCCCAAGATCTAACTTCAAAAATATTTCAGAATTCTTCTTCCAATTTAAATTTTAAATAATAGAATGCATAGCTACTAAAACATTCATGTACTGAAAATAAACTCATCCACAAAATTGCTTTCATTTCATCAAAATATATTTATACTATAATATATGACTACAAATAGAGGCTATAGAGTTGAATAATAATTTAGTCATGACTATACAAAAATTAATAAAAGAAATACCTAACAACTCCGATCAGATCATGAACTACAAATCAATCGGCTCATTTCTTTTTTCATATCCTAAAAATCAGAAACAAAATCACAATGAGCTACAACAACTCAATAGGCCACAAACACCGATCTAAATTTTTAAAAGATTCTTTTATAAAATATTTTCATATTACTTAAATGCAGTTAAAAGCAGTATAATAAATCATTGTACTTAGCAAAATAATAAAAGCTCCATATTCAAAATTCAAATAATAAAAATGAGCATGTAATGAAAATATAAATTCATATAATAAAATAGTTCTTATTAAATTTCTCTAGACTTAGATATAATCTCAAAGGATTCTGGCTCATAATAAGTTTTTTTTCTCTTTTAGATATAATCTCAAAGGATTCTGACCCATTGTAACTTCCAACATATACATTTTTCAGAATTTTTCAGATTCATATTCCCGGCCACAGACAAAATCTAAAATGATTGTAGTCAGTTATATCTCCTAACATGCAAAACTATTCGATATTACCCGATTCAATCATATAAATGCATATTGCATCATATTTCAACAATTAAAATATGATTGAGCCCATTTCATAATTATATAATTTTTTATAAGGATAGGCAAATCCTACAAATTCAAAATGCACATTTTTAATAACCAAATTACTAGAACATCGTGCATAACAATATTTTAAAACTTTAATTGTACCATAATATTATTGTTCAAACATTATTCATGAATATGCATAAGATTCAAATAAGCTTCACATATATTCAATAATGACCTTAACATATTTTGACCAAGATCAAAATAAGTTTAATCAATGTTTGAAGCTGATAATTCAAAGTCTAATGTTATTTTAGATTTAGAGTTTAAAGTGCGAATGGAGTTTATAAAGCTAGATAATCAAACATACTTTTTTAACTTGAAAAATTAGTGCTTTGAAATTTTATCGCAGAATCATAAATTGCCAACGGTAATTGCCGATGATAAACAAGTATTTTGGCTAGATCAACTTCTTGCTCAAAAGTTTATTTATATAAGATTC
The DNA here is from genome assembly GCF_001605985.2 of Dendrobium catenatum. Taxonomy (NCBI): domain Eukaryota; kingdom Viridiplantae; phylum Streptophyta; class Magnoliopsida; order Asparagales; family Orchidaceae; genus Dendrobium; species Dendrobium catenatum. The sequence continues at coordinate 942,211 of NW_021319725.1, read as the reverse complement.
TAGCTCCTCTTCAAATTTCAGAGTTTTCTTATCCAAATTAATTTTATTATATATATATTTTAAAAAAAGTCTCAACATTTTTTTGGTGGATATTTAGATCAATAAAGATAAACTCACACACGCCTCAAATACATAAAATTTAAATATAAAACTTCTTGGTTGATAATCAAAATTGGCAATGAACAAACTAAGGGCATCTCCAACCGAAAAATGTCATTTTTCACGCAAAAATGCAGGGAAATAAAAAAATGCCGTGTTTCATCTCCAATTCAACGCCATTTTGCTGCTAAAACAGTCGTTTTCTTTCGCGCCTTTCTTCCCAACCTGTTCGGTAGAGAGAAAAAAATGGCGCAGATAAATAGTGCGACGCCAATATTGGCGTCGCACTGTTCATCCGCAATCAAATGGCGTCAAAAATGACGATCGGTTGGAGCAAAGCAAGAACGGCAAACAAGTATTTGCCGTTCGGTTGGAGATGCCCTAAGTGTAATTGGGTTAAAAAAAAATCTCAAATTTCAAACACATTCAACAACAGAGTACGGAGGTACTGCTGGCTTTGCTTATCTGATTCTCGTGTGTAACGGGTGTATTTTCGTTATCTTAATGACCTATTTAATAGAGAAGAGGAGAGAGAACAGACGGGAGAGAGAGAGAGAGAGAGGGAGAGAGACTGGGAAGAGGTTGAAGGCGGGGAAGAAGATCAATTTAATTTCCTCGCTTTTCCCTCTTTTTGACCCCTACGTCCCTCTAGATCTTCTTGAGCTAGCTGGTCGTTAGATGTCCTCTGGCTACCATGGTTTCCGACCAGGTACTCGCCAACTGTGTAGAGTCTCTTGTCCGTGAGGGCGGCGCCGCTTCTATCACTTCCCTTGAAAACTTCATCCGCCAGCTCGAAGCCAAGCTCGGAATGGATCTCTCCAGCAAAGCCTCTTTTATCAATGAACAGATCTATATCCTCCTTGGTCCTCATTTCCCTCAAGTTCCAACATCTTCCTCCGTCATCGATGCGGCCGACAGCAGCCATTTCACACAGATTCCTGCTGCGTCCTGTCTGTTCGACCACATCCCACGGCAGCCAAATGTTCCTTCCTTCCGTTTCACCGCTCCCATGGCGCTAGTAGCCGCAACGCACCAGGAGCATCTCACTCACCACCAGTATAATCCGGCGACGACGGCGGCGCCTGATCCTGCTCCTGCGCGGGCTCCGGTCGCTTCTCCTAAAGAAAGGTATATTGTTTATGTTCTTAATGATCTTTATCCGTTGGTTTGAAATTAGGGTTTTTTTGCCCCCTTTTTTGATGTTGGCGGGCGTTCTTTGGTTACTGGGGCTTGATTCGGAATGCTATAAGTAGTTTTCAAGCAAGAAGGATTTTAGACTGGGGCATTGGGCCATTGCAGCAAAAACATTTGGGATTGAAAAAAACAACGGGTTGCTAGGTTTTTTGTTTATGTTATTATTGTTGTTCCTGTTTTCTGGTTTGCGTGTAAGCCTTGATCTGGCTACGTGGAAGGTGAGTTTACCCATGGAATTATGATGTCGTGACTTAGTTGACCTTTAGGCCAGCATCTCTCGATTTTATTTATGGATGGGTTTAAAATTGAGGTTCAGGGGGTACGGTAAGCTTTTATGTTTTCTTACCTTTTTCTTCTAATCGTTTTTAAGCACTTTTCGGATGTTTGATATTTTTAGTTTATGTGAAAAAGGTTAAGCGGAGAAATGGAAATTCATGGAGATGGGGGATTGTTTGTTATGTTTTAGATAATGTTAGCTGTTTGGCTTGATAACATATATAAATGGTAATTTCAAAACTGATATTTAAGCTATAGTTTGCGTAGAAAATGACAGATTTGTTGTTGTCTAGGAAGCCGTTCAGTTGTATCAAGTGTGTGAACCTGATTTTATTTCGCTTCTCCTTTTTGTTGATGGTAGGTGTGAGATTTACGGTGACTTGCACAATGCTTTCAATTTTCTGTTTAGGATTAAAGAACATGGTTTTAGTGAAAGGAGATAGATTATTTTTTGCTAAAACATGCCTTAATTTTGGTATGATTAAAAGAGTGTCAAATAAAGGTGACAATTGGATAGTAACATTGAAGCTTCATTTGTTTTTTTGTTGGTTTTGGTACATTTCCAATGCTCCATTTAATGGAGAGAATTTAAGAAGCTTAATGATGAGTGGTAGTTGCTAAAATTGTAATTCATTATTAATTAAATTATTTTGTTATTTCATTTAAATATTAATTAAATGGCAAGACTTTTTAAATATCTGTGCTATTGTTAATTTTTATTACAATATTATATTATTATATTAATTGTTTATTATATTATTATTTATTTTTAAAGTTTAAAATTTAATATAGAGAATTTATGAAGCTTAATGATGAGTAGTAGTTGCTAAAATTGTAATTCATTATGTGAAATTAGGTATATAGAGAACCCATGAAGAAGTTTGTCATTACATGGATGCTAAGTTTAGTACAGTTATGCTTTAACTAACTAAATGGCAAGGCTGTTTAAATATCTGTGCTGTTATTGTGTTTGTTGCAGATATTATGTTATGACTAATGAATGATTCATTCATGTAGAAGTATTAAAAAACTTATAAATCAGCGGTCTATGCATTGTTATTTATTAAAACATATGAAAAAAACAAATTAGGATTAAACTATTCCTTTTTCAATGAAATAAAAGAGTGGTCTCTATGGGTTTATTTTACTTAAAAATAAAGGAAAGAAAGTTGGTAATAACCTATGAATTTAAATTATTTTGCACCTTCAACTCCATCACTATCCATTTTTTAAGTATTTGAGAAGCACCAATGCATGAAGCTCCTGCTAAGTCAAGTCTAAACAAGTATAACAATACTAAGAAACTGGGTGTGATTTTTTTTGTTATTAAAAAACCCCCATCAGTGGTTATCAAAATGTATCCTCCTTATAAGCATCTATGTTTCATGAACGCTTTCAGTTTTTGACAAGGCAAACTAACGTTTAATCTTCAAATCATAAAATGGATCTGGGGTTGTAAGTGAGTCAAGCCGTCTCGTGAGCGAGCTTGAGCTTAGCTTGATGAGCTAATGAACCAAGCTTCAGCTACTCTTGACTCGACTCATTAGCTGACAAGCTCTTTCGTTTAAAAAATATTAATAGAAAATTTACTCAGAAATTCAACTATAAAGCTATTAGAAACAATTAAAAATTATTTATCATTTTCTTATATTAACCGGTTCATTATTATTTATCTTTTAGTTTCTCATTCTTTTTATAGTTTTATTAAAATAATTGCTTGAATTATAATTATTTTCTCACTTTCATTTTAAACAAGCTAGCCCAAACTTGTAGAATTAACCTTGAACTTGATTAATTAATCAAGCTCAACCTCGATTCGACTTGTTTACACCCCTAAGTGGATCAATCACAGAATCACGTGTCTCCTCTCCTAATGTGAACTCGAGATTAACTCCCCCCTAGAAAATCATGTCCCTTTCTCTTTTTATGTTAATCAAACCAAACTAATGTTGTAGGAAGTTCTGTTATTTCATATTGATTGTTAGATAGCATCATCTAAACGCAATTAATGGATTATTAAAAAATCTTGCCTTTTTTTTTTTTAAATAGCTGTTGCTTTTCTTCTTAGGTTTTATTTGCAAACATGGAAATGTGGCATAAGTGGTGGCAGCTTGGTCAAAAATTTATATTTTTGCACCAGGATTGCTGGGCGTTTTTTTGTGACATTTATAGTGCTATTTACTTGGACACAGAAGGCTGAAAAATAAAGAATTATAAGATGATTGCTGATCCTAGAGTTTTAGCAGGATATACATGAGAGTGAATGTGAGGAGAAAGATCCTTCTAAATTAATGTTGCAGATGTAATATTTAAAACATTTTTCAACCATCTTATATGGAACAGTTTGCAAGGAAAAATTAAATGCATGATTGAGCATGGCAAGTTACAAGCAATATGATATAGAATATGAAAGTGGCAGGAGGTAGGCAGGTCCAATGAACAGTTAAAGGGTTACAAAGTATAAAGCCCTCCATCATGCATTTGTAGTGTCAATAGTGTTTATATTCTTCCCGATGAAGGGACATTTGTTGCCTCCAACTAATGAATTAATGCTTTTTAGATTAACATTATGAATTAATGCTTGGTGGTTTCTTTGACATTTTTAGATAATTTTTTGTTACTATTATTATTGTATATTGTGTATGTTGATTGCAAATGGGCGTATTTTAAAACATGATAGGTTCTCATGGCCAAACTCGGAAACTCAAGTTAATGAGGCAAGAATAGATAGTCGAACGGATATTAGAGTTCTTTCAATAACAATAATTATTCAATAAACTAATATTCAAATGTAACTGAAGAGCCACTAAAATAATTTTTAGTCTAAACATGCGATAAAACACTGCCAATTGAACCTCTTCTTCTATACACGAAATCTTCACAATCAACCATTTAATTAATAGAGCATTTATCTGAAAAATTTTAATTTAATAATTAGAGTTTTCAATAACAAACTCAGTAGTCAATTATAGTTTATAGTATAGCAGTAGCAAATGCATATAAATAGTCATATTAATTTATATTGTACTTTTAATATAACATACATATACATATTTAATATAGATGTAAATACTGTAATTTATTCATTGATAAAATGTTCTTCACAATCTATTTTTTTTTTAATTTACTGTTTTAATTATTCATTTATTATATGAGCATTGTCTAAATTTTTTACCAACAAAGATACAATCATTTTCTTCATTTATCGTGCACATGTACGTTGTGTCTCCAACCAATACTATAAGGGGGTGAACTCTTGTATTTGCATATATTTATTTTTTCCATTTCAACATTTTTTTTTTAATTTTCATATTGCTGTTTATTATATTTCTTTCATTTCCTTTTCATATTCATATCAATCTAAATAAGTAGTTTTCACATTTACATAAATATCATATTATAACTATGTTTATTTAGTTTTCCTTAATTTAACGTATGTTAGTTTCTTGAAAATTCAACATGTCTACATATATGATACAATATCAGATAATTGCATTGAAACAAAACAAAAATATAATTGCTATAAAGTAAATGTAATCACCTACTTCACTTCTTTTCGTGTGTTGGAACCCTTCCAAATTCCTTTAGTTCTTAAATAACCCTCCTTAGTATAACACCCAAAATTAAGAACACAATTATGTAAATTCACATAACTATTTTAGGGCCATATTTTAATTACTTCAAATTAAATATTATTTAACATATTTAAATCTTATCTAACTTTGCTTTGAAAATCTTAGCTTAATTTCTATATTTTGTCCCAACTCAACAATTAAATTCTTTAAGTGCTTTAAAATAACATTTATTTGCATTACATATTGTTACACCAAGTTCTGAAGATTTTAAGTGTTGTCTAATTATCATTGAACACATAAAGTGTCATCAACGACAATGTCGAATGTGTCAAACTCTGCTAAATTAACTAATTATGTTTCTGATAATATTGCATAAAATATTCCATGAAATCGGTCGAAAATTTAACTTAAATAACTTGAATCATTTATCTCGAATTTTCTTCTTCCTTTTTTAGTTGAAATTGTATAGATGTGGTCTATTATTTCTTCCTTCCTGTTGAATAAAAGTAACAAATTGCTTTAACAAAATTAGCAATCATAATTTCCTTCTCTCTACAACAACAACAACATGAAGCCTTTGTCCCACTACGTGGGGTCGGCTACATGAATCCTTTTTCTCCATTGCGTCTTATTAAAAGTCAAATTCTCGTTTAAATCTAATAGAGAAAGATATTTCTAATATTTTATAACCAAGTATTTTTAGGTCTGCCTCTACATTTCTTAACATAAGTTAAATCTAATACCTCTACTTTCCTAGCCGGGTTATCGGAAGGCCGCCGTTTTATGTGACCAAACCATCTAAGGCGAATCTCTCTAATCTTATCTTCTACTGGAGCTACTCCAACCTTTTCACGTATATGCTCATTTCGTATCCTATCTTTAAGGGTAAAGCCACTCATCCACCTGAGCATCCTCATCTCTGCCACACTTAACTTAGTATTATGTTTCTCTTTTAATGGTCAACATTCGACACCATAAATCATTGCAGGTCTCACCACCATCTTATAGAATTTTCCCTTAAGTTTGAGGGGTACTTTTTTATCACACGACAAGCCCGATGCATTCCTCCAATTCAACCATCAAACTTGATTTATACTGATAGTATCCCCATCTATTTCACCATTACTCTAAACAATAAATCCAAGATATCTAAAACGTGTACTCTTATTAATGACTTGATCGCCCAAAGTCACAATCCCATCACTAGGTCTATTACTACTAAAATTACACTCCATATATTTCGTTTTAGATCTACTCAAGCGAAAACCTTTAGACTATAAAGTTGACCTCCATAATTCAAGTTTACCTTCAACTCCCTTTCTAGTCTTATCAACAAGAAGAATATCATCAGCTAAAAGCATACACCAAGGTACATTCTCTTGCAAATGTCTAGTGAGAACATCCATGACTAAAGCAAAAAAATATGGGCTTAAGGCTGATCCTTGATGTAACCCAACCGAAATAGGAAAATACTTGGTCAAACCACCTTGTGTTTGAACACAAGTAATAGCTCCTGCAAACATATCTTTAATGATTTGAATATAAGCGTTATTAACTCCTTGCTTTTCAAGAACTCTCCACAGCACTTCTCTTGGAGCTTTATCATATGCTTTTTCTAAATCAATAAATATCATATGTAGATCCTCCTTATTTTCTCTATATTTCTCCATCAAACCTCTTAATAAATTTATGACTTCCATAGTCGACATACCCGGCATGAATCCAAATTGATTTTGAGAAACATTAGTATCACGCCACAACTTAAACTCCATAACTCACTCCCATAGTTTTAAAGTATGACATATTAACTTAATTCCTTTATAATTCACACAAATTTGTGCATCTCCTTTATTCTTAAAAATAGAAATTAACACACTCATTCTCCACTCATCTGACATATTTTTAGTCTTCAAAACAGTATTAAAAAGTTTAGTAAGTCAAGAAATTCCTTCATCTCCTAAGCATTTTCACACCTCTATTTGAATATCATCAGGTCCAACATCTTTTCCACACTTCATTTTTTTTATAGCCTATCTAACTTCAGTTTTATTAATATGCTGATAAAAATAGAAATCTTTATTTTCATTCAGGGTGCTAAGGTCACTACAATCATTCGTATTTTTACATTCTTCTTTAAAAAGTTCAGCAAAATATCTCATCCACCTTTGTTGAATATCATTTTATAAGAAAAGCACTTTTTAATCTTTATCCTTAATACACTGCACCTGAATTAAATCCTTATTACTTATATCTCTTTATTTGGCTACCTTATACATATATCTTTCTCCCTCCTTAGTATCTAATTTATTATATAAATCACTAAAAGCTAAGGTCTTTGCATCGTATATTGCTTTCTTAAATTCCTTACGTGCCTCTTTATATCTTTCCCAATTATCAGAGCTTTTACAATTAAACCAATTTTATAACAAATTTTCTTATTTTTAATCTTATCTTGTACAATTGGATTCCACCACCAACTATTTTTACTATTAGGAGGTTTTTTCTTTGAAACTCAATCACATCTTTTGCAATATTCTTATTATCACTTGCTACTTTTTCCCACATAGCATTAACATCCTCATGCACAAACAAAATCTTACTCTAAAAATATTTTTGTTAATATTCTTAAAATGCCCCAATCTGATCCTAGAATATTGTTTTATTTTCTGCCCTTTTATCTTAAAGTCAAAAACTATTAAATGATGTTGGGTACATAAATTTTCACTCGGAATAGCTTTATAATCTTTGCAATCTAAACGATCTAATTTTCTTATACGAAAATAGTCAATCTGAGTTGTATTATATCCATTTTTATAAGTGATGATATGCTTATTTCTTTTCTTAAAAAAATATTAGCAATTAAAAAATCATAAGCTAAACAAAAATCTAATATGGTCTTGCTATCTTTATTTGTCGTTCCAAACTCATGACAACTATGAATGCTTTTAAAATCATCTTCCTCTCTACCAACATGGCCATTTAAATCTCTTCCAATAAAAACTCTTTCTTCAAGAGGTATCTTTTGTTTTAATTCTTCTAAATCTTTAAAAAAATTTAATTTTGAACTCATATCTAAACATACTTGAGGAGCATAAAGACTTATAATATTAACAATCTTAGCATCAACAACAATCTTTAAAGCTATAATTCTATCTACAATTTTGCTAATTTTTATAACATTATCCTTCAAACTCTAATTTATAATCACACCTACATCATTTCTAGTACGACTCCAACTTTCTCCTTCACATAGAAGAATAAAAATACAATGAACTACTCACCTATATAGTAATAAAAATACAAGCTCCTCTTAAACATATAATATTCTTCTTCTTCACCCAAACTCTTTTCTCTCTCCTTGTGAGTTTTCTCCCAAAGTTGAATGAAATCGATCATTTACCCATGCAAGAAGTCGCGTCGATCACTCTGTGCTCACCAACAACAATCTTTAAAGCTATAATTCTACCTCTAATTCTGTTAATTTTTATAACATTATCTTTCAAACTCTTATCTATTATCACACTTACACCATTTCTAGTACAACTCTAACCCGAATACTAAAGTTTAAAACATAAATTATCAATTTCCTTAGCCTTCTTTCCAACACATTTAGTTTCATGAATACACAATATTTAACTTCCTATGAATCATAATACTTATTAATTCCATTAATTTTCTTGTAAGGGAACCTATATTACTAGTTTCTATCCTAATTTTAATTTCATATACTAGCTTCTTTGCCCACATCCGTCATTGATGTGGGAACCCTTGAAGAAATAAAAAAAATTCCTTCTCTCAAAAAAAAAAAAAAATTCTTACTCTTCCTCTTTCGTTTATATATTTCTGATCATATTGCATAAAATATTCCAGGAACTAGTCTTTCTCCAACATTCTCCTTCACATAGAAGAATAAAAATACAATGAACTACTCACCTATATGGTAATAAAAATACAAACTCCTCTTAAACATATAATATTCTTCTTCCTCACCCAAACTCTTTTATCTCTCCTTGTGAGTTTTCTCTCAAAGTTGAATGAAATCGGTCATTTACCCATGCAAGAAGTTGCGTTGATCACTCTGTGCTCATGATTGTTTGCTTTGCTTCTCCTTAGCCGCTTTTCGATCGTTGTTTCCTTCACACTCGCCTGTTGAAATTGACGCTGGACCAGTTCGGTTGAATCAGTCCATTCAGGTTACATTATTACAGAAGCATTTCAATGCTAAATGTTGAAGTTGAAGTTCACATATTGTATTCTAAACTTGTTTTCTTGAATTATGTGAAAAATACTTTAATATCACAACAATTCTCTCTGTCTCTCTTTCTCCATAACCGCTCTCCCTCCGCCCTCTTCTCTCTATCTTTCTCCTTCACCTAGAACAATAAAAAAACAATGAACTACTCACCTATTTGTGGTAAAAAAAATACAAACTCCTCTTACACGTAAAATATTCTTCTTCGTCACCCGAACTCTTCTCTTTCTCTCCTTCTAAGTTTTCTCAAGAAGTCACATCAATCACTCTTTGCTCACCATTGTTAGCTTCGCTTCGCCCTAGCCCGCTTGCTTGATTCGTTGTTTCCTTCATAGTTGTCCGCTGAAATTGATACTGGACCGACTCTGTTGAATCGGTCCATTCGGGTATTACATTTATATAGAAACATTTCAGTGGTAAATGTTGAAGTTGAAGTTCATTTATTGTATTCTAAACATGTTTATGCGTTTTGGAAGTAAAAACAACAAGGCAACAAGTAGAAAACTATAGGAATTTGAAGATAGAGATTGATTTTTTATTAATACTTAAACAATAATGAATGATACAATTAATCTACTATTTGAGAGGCAGATCAGCTTTCCCGTAAGCTCTAGACGCCGCTAGAAAACTTACAAAGAAAAAGATACAACATAAATGAATTGCATAATAATGAATTAACAACATAGTTAGGTCTTAATAGGCTCTTCTAATTTTCTCCTAAATCAACTTCCTTCCCTAAATGGCTCCTTCTCCAATTTAAATTCAATTTGGATCTCTTTCCCTAAATAATTCTCTATCAAATTTAATTAAAACCTTCGTAATTATCTCTCCCTTTATTCCTTCTTGCATATTAAATTACATTTTTCCTGAGTCCCATAAGGAGGGCCAAAACCTCCTCTGGTTGCACCTAGCACCTGGGTTGGTTTGGTTCTTGTTGAACCGAGCTGCTCCCCTCTTCGCCCCATCCTTCTACTGTAATCCTGAAGATGCACCTTGTCCTCAAGATGAAAGGATAAGAATTATTTTTTGATCATCTCTTATGGCTCCCATGTGGCTTCGTACTCTAACAAATCTTTCCACTTGATGAGTATCTCTTGTGCTCCTATCTCTCCTGGACGCACCCCTTCTACTTCCAGGGGTTCCAAAATGACTTCCATGTCTTCTATCAAAGTTGGGGGTAGTGAAGATGGTGTGTGATCTCCTATTGCCCTTCTTAGCTTTGAGACATGAAATATTGGGTGCAATGTTGAAGATGGTGGTAGCCTTAATTGATAGACCATTGCTCGAATGCATTCTAAAATCTCATAAGGACCAAAATATTGTGGGGACAATTTCTCATTCATCCTTCTGGCTAGTGTCTTCTGGTTGTAGGGTCTCAGTTTTTAAGTAAACCATGTCTCCTGGCTCAAAGTGCACTTCCCTCTTGTGCTCCTCAATCTTCCTTTTTTGATCAGATAATTCCCTGTCTCTCTCCTCTAAGTCTAATCTACACTGGATACCGATGTAGTGCTATTTTCATAATGAATCAAATGAAGTGGATCTCTCCTATAAAGGATTCTAAAAGGGGCAGTTGGCACTGTTGAATGGTACGAGGTGTTATATCAATATTCGGCCCAAGCGAACCACTTTGCCCAACTCTTTGGAGTATCCGATACAAAACATCTCAAATAGGTCTCTACACTTTTGTTGATCATATCTATCTGGCCATCTATCTGGGGATGAAATGCTCACCTTCTCTTTAGGATTGTCCCATGTAAACAAAACAACTCCTTTCAGAAGCGGCTAATAAACACTTTATCTTTATCTGATACATTGGATTTTGGGAGTCCATTCAAGCGCATCACTTCTCCTATGAAAACAACAGCCACATAGATCACAGTGTAAGGGTCTTCAGAGGGATGAAGTGTCTGTATTTTCTCAGACGATCCACTACTATTAGTATCACAGAAAATCCCTTCGAACGTGACAACCCCTCAATGAAATCCATCGTCACCTCCTCCCATACGCTCTCCAATAGAACTAGAGGCTAGAGTAACCTTATTGGTATCATGGCTAAGTACTCGTGCCTCTGACACATATCACATCTTGCTACCCAGTCCTCTATATCATAGCGTATCCCTACCCAGTATAATTATGCTGACAGCTAGCTATAAGTTTTATAAGCTCCTGAATGTCCTTCAACTGCCTGCCATGAAACTCCTGCAATAGCTTAGGGATGTATCTAGACTCCCTTGGTAAAACAAATCTCCCATGATGTGGCAGTTGGGCTCCTCTTAGTGTGTAACCGGGATGGCAGTCTAGGTTTTGCAGCAAGTCGGCTCTGATCTTCTTTAATCCCTTCGTCCTCTCCACTTTCATATTTCAAAGCTTCCTAATCTAGGACCATATGTACTGATAAAGCTGTTCATTGTGGCTCATCCATCTTCCATGATAGTGCATCTGTGGTATTATTCTCCGATCTTGGGCGATACCGAATCTCGAAGCCATATCCTAATAACTTGGACAACCACCTCTGATGCTCCTCAGTCACCATTCTTTGTTACAATAGAATCTTCACACTCCTCCGATCTGTCCCGAAGATAAAATATTGTCCCAATAAATAGGGTTGTTACTTTTGGATGGCTAAGACAATCGCCATCAACTTATGCTCGTATACAGATTTGAGCCTCACACTTGTAGCTATCACCTAACTGAAATAAGCAATGAGCCGATGATCCTGCATGAGCACTATCCCCAATCCGTATCTTGATGCATCTGTCTCCACCACAAATGGCTTGCTGAAGTCAGGAGGTGCTAACAATGGCACGTTGGTCATGGCTTTCTTCAACTGCTCAAAATCCTCTCTCAGCTTCCCCTCAATTGAAACTATCCTTTTTTAGCTGCTCAGTCAGTGACCATGTTACTGTGTCACACCCTCGCACAAACTTACGATAGTACCTAATGAAGCCTAAGAACCCTCTCTACTCCCTCAGGTTCTTAGGTTAAGGCCAATCCATTGGACTAGTATGTTGCTACCCCTGCTTTGCTCACCAAATATCTCAAGTACCCCACTTGTGTCTGTGCAAAAGTACATTTCTTTAGGTTGGCATATAATTGGTGCTCCCTCAATCTCTAGCAAGTCCTTAGGTGACCCGCATGCTCTGCCTCGATACGATTCTAGATCAAAATGTCATAAAAAATACCAAGATGAACTTTTTAAGTTAGGGTTGGAAAACCCGGTTCATGAGTGAATGAAAAGTGGCTAGGGTGTTGGTAAGGCCGAAAGACATCATCAAAAACTTGTAGTGACTCTTATGAGTCCTAAAAGCTGTCTTGTGCACACCCCCTGACTTCATTTTGATTGGGTGGTACCCTGACTTTAGGTCACTCTTTAAAAAAATGATCGCTCCAAACTGCTCATCCAACAACTCATTGATTACAGGGATAGAAAACTTGTCCAACATAATTTCTTTATTTATGGCTCTGTAATCCACGCAAAACCTCCAACTACCGTCTTTATTTTTTACCTGTAACATGGGGCTGGAAAAAGGGCTCACACTGGTCTTGATAAATCCTGCCTCAAGCATCTCTATGATGAGCTTTTCTATCTCATCCTTCTGAATCTTTGGGTACCGTTATGGTCTGATACTTATAGGAAATGTTCCATACTTCAAAGTAATGGTGTGCTCATACTTTTTGGGAGACAGTAGTTCGTTAGGTTGTTGAAAGTCCTCAAATAACTATTGTAAAAATTGTTGTACACAATCAGGGATCTCGACCGGCTTTGATTCTCAGACCTCCTCCAGGCTCTGTAGCTATCTAGTAGTCCAACCCTGCTCCATGTATCACCTTGACCATGATTTTGAGTGAAATCATGATTATGCACAGGCTGTCATCTCCTCGCAGCACCACTTTATTATTATGTTAGGTGAAACATATTTTTAAGTTTGATTGCATGTCAAAATTCTTAAAATCTTGCTAAATCAGTTGTCCTAAAAAATGAACATAGAAGGCACATTTAAACTAAACCTTGTGGCATGCATTGTTTCTCTATAATCTCACCCTAACTATTATCTACCGTATCTTCATCATTTGATTTGTAAGTTGTAACCATCCATCACTTCATTATGTCCTTGTCTTCTTTCGCAATATTTTCCACGCAAAAAGTTGAAATTATTGCCCATATATTTCTCGAACTTGTTTCCTGGTGTGCATTTTTATTTACCCAACTCTTGATTCTCTTTTCACATCATCACTCATATAAAATTATCATAGTAAAAGCCTAGCTCATCTTTCAGATGTGAAGTATTACCAATATTCTGTCCTTTTTAAGGCAAGACTTACTGCATCGTGTTGTACCTCAAGGCAAGGTGCTCATCTTGGCAATGCATTAGTGATGGTAGCAGTCTAGGAGGCGTGCAAGGTGCTTTGGCCTCCCCCTTTTCCGCCTAGGCCCTTATGCCAGCATCGGGCTCCACCTTTAGTCAGACTTCCATATATTTTTTGTTGGGAGAGCCGGGGAGTAATCTGCATTTTCACTAGTATTGATCAAGATACAATCCTATAATTAATTTGGATTTCTTGTCCCACCGCCTTCTTTTAGCCAGGGATGTAAAGTGGGGAGGGAGGAGGTGGGTGTTGAATTGCACGGGTTATCTAGCTTGGGGTACTTGCCTAATATTTTGCCATTGTTGTTAGAGATGGATAAAAGACGGGGAAAGGTAAAAGAACTATAGTAGACATTTTATCATTTTGGAGTAGTATATGTCTAAGATGAGTTTTATAAGGAATTTTTTGTTCCCTCTTTCATTTGTCAAAAACATTCTATTATCACTCAAGAAGGCAAATATTGCAAGCATAGCTGTAATCAAGGAATTGTGGGTTCATGTGAGAAACATTTCCTTTTGTAAATTATGCCTTTTTAGGTTAATGAATGCTTTGCTTTCTGATGTTAAACCTGATCATGCTTCCATGGTTTGGTTGCAGTGCCCCTGCTGCACCTAAAAGGCGAGGTGGCCCAGGTGGTTTGAGCAAAGTTTGTGGAGTTACACCTGAGCTGCAGACCATTGTTGGTGAACCAACCATGGCAAGGACTGAGGTTCTTTATTTGACTAACCCATTAGATTTCTTTAAATCTTTGAAGCAAGATTCCATGGCAATGCATGCTTTGTTTTCTGGGACAAACCAAAATTTCTATTGTACTGTTATATTTTATGTCAGATTGTGAAGCAATTGTGGGCTTACATCCGAAGAAATAATCTGCAAGATCCTAATAATAAGAGGAAGATCATATGTAATGATGAATTACGTCTAGTTTTTGAAACAGATTCCACTGACATGTTCAAGATGAATAAACTATTGGCTAAACATATAATTCCACTTGAACATACAAGTTAGTAACTCTCAATTTTTGTTTACTAAACCAATCCATTTAATTCGTGATCACAATCTAATTCTTGGATTTTTACAGAAGAACCTGGTTCAGACTCTAAAAGACAAAAGAAAAGTGATAGGGAAGTGGGTGTTGAACCAGAATCTCAAGGTGGACAGTATCTTCTGGTTATTTCTGATGGGCTAGCTGAATTTCTTGGAACAGGTGAAAGGGAGATACTTCAGTCTGAGGCATTGAAGCGTGTCTGGGATTACATAGAGGCTAACCACCTAGAGGTTATTATGCCCTTTGTTTGTACTATTCTGATTAGGGTAAAGCTCTTTAAGCAGTATTGAAATTAGTTATTCATGTAACTTGATAACTTGCAACCATGTCTTAAATTCAAATTCTAGTTCCGATTTGTTACTCCACCTTCAGGTTTCTTGATTGCACTCTGACATCAGATATGTGATAGGAAACACTTATAGATCTCAAGTATTTCCTATCAATCTTTGGAAAACAGCGAGAATTCTTCACAAAAGTCCGCACAAAACCACAAAAACAGTAGATAATTTATATTATTTGATGAAAGGAAAATAGAAAATAGCAAGATACAATTGATCCTCAATTAGAGAGGAGGATCGATCTCTCCCAAATCTCTAGACGCCGCTAGAGCCCAAAGAAAACCTAAATCTAAAGAGATATCAAATTTCAGCCAAATTTCAGATGCCCTAACCCTAGCAAAACCCACTATTTAATGCATACAAATCAAAAGGAAATCCCTAAACAGTCCCTTCATTCAAATTTCCCTCTCAAAACCCTCAAAAAATTCCTAAAAAACTCCGCTTGGGCGGTCGGGCCGCCCGATCTCCGCAGGAGGCAGAGATCCCGCGTCTGTTCATGAAATGCCGGTCCCTTGCGGACCGGCTAGACTGTATACTCCCCTCCCAAAGATCCACCTTGTCCGCAAGGTGGAAAGATGACACCCTCCATTCCTTCTTCATCACAAACGGTAAGAACCTGAATAGTTCGGTTCTTACACCTGTGCCCCGGTGTATACCTCTCGTCACATTGAAAACAAAGCCCCTTTGCCCTCTTCTCCTGTAATTATGTCTCTGTGAGCTTCTTGAAGTTGTCCCCAGGTCTTCCTCATGCAGTCTTTTCCTTCGAAGTCCCTCGAAGAGTATCCTGTGTTAGCTCCTTGGATTTCAATAAAGTAGTGGTCATCTTGTACGAACCTCCTGAGCTACCACCTCCCGTCTCTCCTTCCAAGTGCTTCTGATCTTCTACTAATTGAGTTAGCTCCATAGCCTCTCCCAAGTCACGAGGCCTCATTACTCTAACTGCTGCTCGGATCTCTGGTGTCAATCCTTTCATGAAGTTTCCCTCTAGCACAGTCTCAGAAAGGCGGTCCAATCGGCTAGCATGGTATTCGAATATCTCCCGGTACTCCGTCACTGAGCCCTTCCGTGTCAAGGCAAAGAACTGCTCGTAGAAGTCTCCTCCCTTGCCAGTTCGGAAACGTTCTACCAAACAATCCTTGAACTCTCTCCAACTTCGTATGGGTCGTCGTATGTCTCTCCACTGATACCAAGACAAAGCCTTCCCTTCTAAACATAGGCCCACCGCCGTCAATCTCTCCTCTGTCAGCCTATTGACGGCGAAATATCTTTTTACCTTGTAGATCTACCCGTGTGCATCTTCCCCCTCAAAGATTGACATCTTCAGTTTCCTCACCCTCGGGTCACATCTGTTTCCCCTAAATCCTCCATAACCTCCCATTCCTCGAAGCGGAGGTGCTCCCCAATTGTCACTATCTTCCCTCCGGCGATCATACCCAACCTTCATCAAAATCCCATCTTCTTCTTTCAAAATCAGCACCCCATCAATCAAAATCATCTCCTCACCTTACAAATTCAGCACCCCTTCTTGTGTAGCCAATGCTCATCTCCTCCCTAGAAAGTGGTTCTAGAGGAGGCATTCCGTCTTTCTCCCTCCAGGATCTCCACTTCTGGCTTTTCCCTTCCCCTAGACGTGTTAGGGTTCCCATCTCTTCCATTGCCGCTGGTAGTTTCCTTTGCTTCGGATGTCACCGGTTTGGTTTTGACTTCAAGCAATTTCTTCAACAAGTCTTCCACCACTGCGAACTTTTCCTCCATCTTTTCATTGACGGATTCAATCTGACTTTGAAAATAAGTCATCTTTTCCTCAAAATTTGCTTTGAATTGACCAAGTTCTCCCTCCAAAATTTCAACTTCTCTTCCGGCCGTTGTTTCCCCTTCGATCGACGTGCTCTGATAGCAATTTGATAGGAAACACTTATAAATCTCAAGTATTTCCTATCAATCTTTGGAAAACAGCGATAATTCATCACAAAAGTCTGCACAAAACCACGAAAATAGTAGATAATTTGTGTTATTTGATGAAAGGAAAACAGAAAATAGCAAGATACAATTGATCCTTAATTCGAGAGGAGGATCGATCTCTCCCAAATCTCTAGATGCCACTAGAGCCCGAAGAAAACCTAAATCTAAGAGATCTCAAATTTCAGCCAAATTCCAGATGCCCTAACCCTAGCAAAGCCCACTATTTAATGCATACAAATCAAAAGGAAATCCCTAAACAGTCCCTACATTCAAATTTCCCTCTCAAAACCCTAAACGGGCCGCCCGATCTCCGCAGGAGGCGGAGATCCCGCATCTGTTCGCGAAATGCCGGTCCCGTGCGGACCGGCTAGACCGGTCCAGTGGACCGGTCTAACAATATGTTTATGCTGTGATATGCTTTTACCTTTTCATATGGTGTTCTAAATTCGTTGACTTTTTTTTATAGTGCTTTTATGCCTTTAAGTCTTCTAGCCACAACCAAGCCCCATTCCTCTTTACAAGTAATCTAATTATATTGATTAGTGTCTATGAAATTCGGTAACTATTTTCTTTCTGTAGTAATTCGATGAATCAAATTGGCTTGAGATTGTCTTCAGTACTCATCTTTGAGTGTTTCTCCAAGTTTTACTTATGGTTTCTTACATCTATAGTTACTGCAGCAGTTTTTCTCTTTTTTCCACACCACATGTACATTGCTATCTCAGAGCTACATTAGCATCGATTATTTTTCCAGCACATAGTACCTACGAAGTAAATTATATTGGCCAATTATATTGACCAATTACAAATTTGGCTTTTCCTTTTACATGTTGTTGCAGTTGTCTTGGATCAAAGGGCGAAACTTATCTTTTGAAGAAAATTAATAAGCTTTGTAGATATGCTAGATTCTCTGTTAAAACCTCTCTGCTATATGATCTTTCAAGAGCAATAAACTTAGCGCTAAACTTTCTATCCTCCCTCCCTTCTATCTTTCCCCCAAGCAGCTAATATTGGTTGACGTATTGCTGAAAAGTTTGAACATTTTATCTTGTGAGCAATCCTAGCTCTATTCCTTTATATTGTATCCCTTTGCCTGTAAATGGTTATTGTGATATGCCAAAACCAGCATACAAAAGCAAGGCAGTAGCTATCACTATCGCTAATGTTGTTTTTAACAATTTCTCAGCCTCTAGTAACAGTTCTGTTTTTTGAAACTCATTCAGGACCACAGGAATAGCATGATAATGTGTGACACAAAGCTTCAGCGACTCTTTGCATGCGAAAGCATATCTGCTTCAGGGGTTTCCAAGATGTTGGCACACCACTTGTTCAAACAATCCTAACAGAGATGATATTAACTGGTTAGCTGATATTAGCTATCTTTTTATATTCTTCTGTGTTTTATCGTTTAAAATTGGTGAATCAGGCTACTTGTTTATATAATCTGTGTCTTATGCTCTCTCTTTTGGTGTCTTTAGGAGTTTTTCATAGTAACTGTTGCTGTAGTCGAACATGCAAGAAATCCATCTATATAATCTTTTCAGTTTTAACAGAAAAAAAGAACAGAGGCATCTTCAGGATCTAACTTGTTTGTATTTTCTCATGCTATGCGACTACACACTTTGCATCATGTTTTTCTAAATGTTAGGATCTTGTAATCCCTATCTGATCAAACATAAACTTTGACACAAAGTGTTGTTATTTTTGTTTCTCAAACAAGATTGGATCGGGTCCACTTTGAGTTTATTTAAGTGAACATTAGCCTAAATTAATTTGTCTGATCTTCAAATGAACTTTCTAACATCAAGCAAAATCCCCGGATGCACGAATCTATCAAATCAATATGAATTAGCCTCATATGGATTGGACTGTCTTCTTCCTCAATGCTAGCAAAAGTCAATTTTGAAAACCTTTTAAGCGAAGGGGCATCACATTCCTTTCCCTTGGTTATGGGCCATTGAACTGCCTTCTTGGCACCAAATGCTAGTAAGGATTGCACTCGCAAGGAGGTTGTTGGTGCGGGAGGCCTCATTAGGTCCAAGCAATCCTAGTTAATCTAGAACTTCTTCAAATTCTGGCCCCTTACTCTTCGCCTCTTTACAGGATGTGGTCTTCAAACTTCCCTTTCGGGAAGGAACAATTCCCTAGAAATTTTTGCTTTGATACATTTTGATAGATATGAATGAATCTGCAACGGAATTTTTTGGAATTAATTCTCGGTGATCTGTTTTATGAAACTTTGCTTTGTTAGCACCATTGTGATCATGTTGTCATCACAACAAAAAATCCATTATTATTAGATTGTTACTTAAAGATTTTGTCAATGCCAAACGCTACATGTTGCTCAAGATGGCCTAGTTTAGGTGCATTATTGAGGAAGGTTACGGACAAGATTGTCCAATTTTGAGTTTTTTTATTGTCTTAAACTCAGAACTCCCTCAATAATCTCTTTAATTTTAATTAACTCAAAATAAAAATTAATTTATTTCAGCTTGATGATAACTCCCTCAAATTGAATTTAATAGAACTATAAATTGTGAGCTCCGAAAATTATGCGCCTCGATCTCTCCATGCTTCATGAGAGTTTTAATCCAGTCAAATTTTTAGAAGGCTGATTGGATTGAAGATAAAATAAGAAATCTATGGTTTCCAACTATATTGCACTGATACGGATACGGCGACACGAATACAACACGATACGGATATGGGACACGTCAATTCTTAAAAATGCCGGATACGGGTACGGCGCGGACATGGCATCATAATTTATAAATCATACATAAAAATTAAGAAATCAATCAAAGCATAATATTTGAAATTACAAAAAAAAAATGACAACAACATCATTTGTAGCCTTGTAGCTTATAATATCAAAATATTAAGTAAGCATTAAATGTCTAGTACAACAACAAAAGCATAAACATAAATTGTCTAGCACAAAGTTTCAACTATTCAATAGAAGGAATGATATGATTAGCTTCTTTATTGTTTATTCTTTGAACTTCTATATCATATTCAATAAATATCATAGCTTTTAATTCAGGCTCATCAAGTGAAAGATTAGTAATTTATAATATTCTTATATCATCAAGAGACTCAAATCCATCTCGGAAATGAGAGAATTTTGCTCGCAGCCGCGGAAGTAAATACGACGCATTTTTTTTTTCGGATTTCTTTTTGTTTTTCAACGGACACGTTTATCGGATACGCGTGTCCTTTTGAAATTAAATAGTATTTTAATTAGATACGTCTTTGGCATATCCGACATGTATCGGTGGAGTATCGGAGGCGTATCCGTGTATCAGTGTATTGGATACAACACACCTTCATAAATAGGTGTATCGGTTCAACGTAGGTTTCCAAAAATTCGCGTCACTACCTCTTTGTGTATAGGGTGAGTTTTTGTAACATCCCAAACTCTTAGCCATCGAGATATTGTTTACTTTGGCCAAGAGGCCTCATGTTTTTGTCCTGTTGGTATAAATTCCTAGGAGATCCATCTTATGAGTGCTCTTATATGAACACGCTTAACTTTGGAGTTTCTGATAAAATTTCAACAATTGCACCAAAATATTTCTCGATATTTAAGAGTTTAGCTTTATTTTCTTAAGGGGTTTGGCAATTTTAATGGATTATGTTTCAGGTTAAATTTCATGAAGATATATTAGTTTAAAATAAGATATTATCCATAAATTTCACACTTATTTTGTGAGGACTATAATGTAATACCCCATAATACCCCTTATCAGTAAGAGTGTCACACAATTAAAAAATAACATTTTTCAACATAAACATAAAATACTTTTCATCATTTGAATATTTACATAATATATCTAACAACATTTCTTTTACTACATAAATTGAAGCATCCAATAAATCTAAAATTCCAACATAAAGATTTATAGAGCCACTTAAAAATTTAAAAGAGTACACCACTGAACTGTCTACATATCTCAGTTGTAGACTTACAAACATAGCTAAACACTAGCATATAGAATGAAATAACTTGCAACTTATTATGCATTAACCTTTTCTTTTTCTTTTCCTGTAACAACAATCAGTATGAAAAGAACTGGTGAGCTATGAGGCTCAATAAGTTTTGCAAATTAAATAGCAATTAAATTGCATGATTAAATTCACAACATTGAAATCATAATAAAATAAACTTGACATTATTTATGAAATATCATAAAATTACATTTTACATTAACCTTTATTTCCTCTTAAGTCTATATTGAATATCAATTTTTAATCTTTAAAAAATTTGACTACACTTTTATAAAAATATTCAATAGAGCCCGGTAAATTTGACATTATCACCATTGAACTACATAGATGTCCTTTTTGTTTTTTTAGTGGACCCATTTTCCCCATTTGCTATGAAGGTAACATATCTCTGGGGTCTTTTTTGCCTCACTTACAATGGAGTGTCATACATTGGGAACATTTTGCCCAATCTGCAAATATAAGTTGTACATCATTTTATAGCCAATCTTTTCTAATTTTTGATATTCAATATATTTCATAACATAGTAATTCATACTTGAGTCGTCATGTACAAAATTCCATAAGAATCTATCGCTTACTAAACTCACATATCAGGATTTGTTGGCAACATTAAATTAATGAGCTGTTTTCAAATTATTATCAGAAATCTTATTTTAAACTTCAATGATACATATATGCAAATGATTGTTCATACATGAGAATTTGGAGTATGCTCAATTTCATTACTCTAAACAAACATGCTTTATCTTATTTCCACTTGCAAGTCTGCATATGGATGCGTAGTTGCTTGTAAATGCATACAAAGCTGTGTGTTCATATTCCATAATTGGAATTATCTTAACACAATTAACTTTCTAAATGAATCATCTGATATTGTATGCATCAATAAATTTAATATTTACTTTTGCAATTTATAATTACCTAACTTACCTCTTTGATGAACTGCTTCTTCCAATTCTACACCACGCAACCTTTTTCTTTGATAAACTATTCCAAAACCTTCTTTCTGCATATATCTAATGAATCCTAAAATTATGATTGGTATATACTTCTTTAGAAATTTTCCTTACCGATTAAAATTCTTTAAAATAATTAAAGAACTAAATTACTTACCTCAATTCGTTCTTTCCCTTGATTTCCTCTTCTTTTATTTTAATAGAAATTCTTTAGTGCAAGTCCACTCTCTCCGCTCTCAAATCTTGCTATGGAAATCAACATACTTGAATAATATATCCAAACAATTCCTTGCTAATTATGTTGCAATTAAACATAATTTTACTTACCCAAATACGTACTATTATATGATCTTCAGTTTGCATTCAGCATTCCACCTTTTATTTCACTTTTCTTCTTGTTTTTCTCTAAACTTTCCTTTGCTTCTTACTCTTCCAAACCCTGTCAGTCACTGCTCTCACTCGGCTACCAAACTCTCAAAGAAATTTAACTGTGCCGAAGACTCTACAGTGCCGCGGGCACTGTACCGAACTATGCTATAGTAGATTCTATGAATTCCTTTACAACCCTGAGGAATTGTACCGAAATCTGCTACAGTGATTTTTGGGCACTGTGCTGAACTCTTGCCTGCGGCATTTCTGGCTTGCGTGAAATAGAGGACATGGGCCCACTGCATAACTGCCAATGTACCAAACGAAGCATCTATTCAGAATAAAATTACAACTAATTATCTATTTGACTTAAATTAATAAATCATTTTATCTGTTAGTATTAATGTAACAGACATTTAGTATTAAGCTGATCTATTTAATATTAGGCCTCGTTTGGTTTCCACCCTCCTTTTCTATAAGTTGGTAAAAAACAGTTATTGAAGAAACCGAGTTTTAAAGAAATTTATTTTAAAAAACTGAAAGTTGTTTGGTTGATTCGCTGAATCGCAATTCTCCGCTCCAATGTACTAATGACAAAAGACAAAATTACCCTCTTATTTAAATTAAGTATATCCGGACTTTAACGAGGCCACTTCTCGAGTCCAAACTCCAATAAACCTTCCGCATCACTAATCTCTGAGGTCTTCCGCAAACAATAGGCGACTGCAGTATTTCCGTCTCTAGGTCGATATTTCACTTTGAATTTGCAGCCATGATTCATCCATGTTGACGTAATTCATTTTTCTCTTCTCCCTATTTCGAGATTCATCCAGTTCCCCGGAAAACATAAATTCAACACCACAAAATATGCATCATACAAAAATTTGAAAGCAAATAGAATAATACTTACCTTCCTCTGTTGCACGAATCATCACTAGCTCTGTAACTCCCAATTGCACACTCTGCTATCTGACCGGTAGAAGCTTTTAAGAGCAGTTGTGAGATGTTTAAGAGCAGGTAATTGTAGAATGAGAATATTAAAGAAAAAGGGAGGCGATGATCGATCCAACCTAGGTTAGCTAAAACGTACCTCCTCACTGCCGAGAATAGAAACAGTCGCAGGCCGAAAATCTTGCAATGGAGCAGGATTGAAGTTGGAATGAGAGAATAGCTTCCGAAATGATGGAGGGAATGGAGAAATGACAAGGAAAAATTCGTTCTCGAGGAGGCGAAAGTAAAGGCTGCTCGGGGACGTGCGAACGTGGTGAGGGCAAAGTCGACTTTTTTGTTTCGGAACTCGGGTATTAGAAAGGAATAAGCTTTAAATTATGTCATTTCAGATCGGCAAATAAACGGAGGTTTAGAAAAATGATTTTTACAAAAACTGTCTAAACAAACCTAAAACTGCAACTGTTTTCCCCGATTCAAAACGGAGAAGGCGTAATTACGCCGAATCAAACGAGGCCTTAATCTATTTGAATTTCTATAAAGATGTAGACATTTAGTAAATCATTTTATCTGTTAATTTAAGCATACCTGCTTGGGTCTGTCTTATAATATCTTAATCATGTTACTTATTGGTGTAAGCTCTTATAATTAATTACTTCTCCCAAAAATGGGAGATCACCTTTGATTAAGGCTATACTGATTAAATACCTAGCGTATCGTAGTAGCAAATTTTATGTTTAGGAAAATTTATCACCTTTCACTTAGAGCAGGTTGTGGAGGAATAATGACAAACTCAATCAAGATTTTATGATCTTGTCGTCCTGAATTGTCAGCCCTAGTCTACTTAGACATAAGAGATACTGACCTAACATGAATAAAGGATTTTTGACGGCAATCATAAGTTACTTCTACCAAGGGTATCTTATAGACATGGTGTGACGTCTCATAATCTAAATTGAAAAGACTTGTATATTTATCTTTTTTTCTAATATATTAACCAGAGCTACTAATATCATCTAGAGAAAATGAGAAAGTAGAAAACATACATATATTACTATTTATCCAATATTTATACATTGATTCATAACAAAAAAAAAACATATGCAATAGTCATGATATTCAATCAAAACAACTAATTACGAAGAATATATCTTGGTCACAGAAAGAATCAACATGGACAAAAATAAAACTAGAATTTGCTGCCCAGATCAACCTCACTCCACTGATTCCTTACCCTTACTTGAAAATATATAAAAAATTACATAATGAGCACCAAAATTCAGCATGTTATCAAAATCTACAATTAAAATTAATGACAAAATAGAAACATATGCACGTAAGAAATTATATTCCAATGAGGACGGATCTTTCATATGCCTCCTTATCATTTCTCCTGATCAAATGTGTCGCATATCATGTGTTTTCAATCATACACTATGTATTGGTAACTACACAATATTACTCTTACTGCACATCAGTCATATTTTTGGTATCGTTCAATCAAACAATCAATCATATGAATTGTATCATATATTATGTCTCAATTCTTGTATCTTCCATATCTTATATCTTGTATATTTTGTATTTTGTTTCTTATATAATGTATCTATTTATCCTTGGGCCATCCTAACATGAACCAGTCTCATTAGTATTGTAATTAACCCACCAAGTACCGATCTCATTGGTCATGTCTCAGCAATCATTAGTCTTATCAACATCAATCTTATATGTTATCATTCATCAGGCTCTTCAATCATATCAACATCAATCCCATATGTCTTATCTAGCAGATCTCATTTTGTTTGTTCTTACATGCATTTCATTTCACCGCGTTGGCGACATAAACCATAGTGCCACTACGTTGCATGCATAAGTTCAGATTATTGTAGAATCGAGAACAAATCACTGTCGCGCTCGCAAACTCAGCGCTGCAGCATTGAAGATTAAATTTTCATATTTTCAAATTAATTTATTTTATGAAATTTCGAGTTATTACAACTGGTGTGAGCCAACTTTAGCTAAATAAAATTTTATGCATTATCAAGCATACCTTATGATTCATTACTCAATGCCAATGGTGTTAGCTATTGGGGAACATACGAACTTTGATTATGAATGTAATATTATGGTGCCTTTGCGGCAAAACCACCTAGTTAGATGACTCCGGTTATTACCATTTATATTCGGTGCCATTGGCAAAATCATCGTTTAGAGGATACTTTCCATGTTCTTTATTAGCTGGAGATTATTTGATGATGAATCTTAGTGAGATTTTTAACTAAACATGTAAGCTAATGTTTTTCATAAATATATCACCCCAATAAATGAGGGTGGGTGCAATTTTATTTGAAGTTGTAGAAGAGAGATTTTTTCTTTAAATGCTTTAAATTTTGATAGATGTTAAATTTTAAAATTTGTTGGAATTTGAACCCCAAATGATTATCTTTTAGAATTTGAAGTTATATTTTTAAATTCATGTAGTTCCCTTCGATTGAGATTTTCTTTCAACTCGGCTATTGTCGGGAGGGTTTAAATAATTATATTTTTTCATTAAAACTTTATCGAATCTATTTGCCCTCCACTAAAGGATTGGATTTAACCATTAATTTCATGAATTGTTATACGAAAGTTGAAATCAAGTGTTTGAATTTTTGTAGCGAATTTCCTTCGAAGAGTCTTTTGAAGCCCGACGTGAATGTAAAAAATCAAATTTCTTTGTAAACTTCATGATTTTATATTCATTTATTAATTTAAGTCTTCACGACTTCAATCTTTTACGAGGGAGAATTTGACTTCAAATTTAAGTTCTTGTATATTTTGATTCCTGTAGCATTTTTGGATACTGTGTTTTGACATTCAATGTATTGATTGGAGCGCATTCAAGTATATACTTAAAAAAAAAAACTATATTTTATATAACTCTCTTTTAACTCTGCACAACATTCTCAATTTTTGTGTTCTAGCATTAAACATATTTGTAGGAGCACATGCGAGAAATTTAATTTATTTTTAAGTAACATGCATGTTTTTTGATGCATTTGCACGGTGCACTTGCATGCTTTTAAATACATTTGCAGTGTGTTTTTGTGCTTTGAATGTGTTGATACATTTTTTAATGAGTTTACATAGCATCTATGCATTTTTTCATTGTATTTGTGCTTTTTTCTATGAGCTTATGTTGTGTGCTTGCAAATATTTTAGTGTATTTACATAGCTTGTTCGCACACTTATAAGATATTTATGCACTTTTCAGTGCGCTCACACAAAGCATTTACATGTATTTCAATACATTTACATAATATATTCACATGCTTTTTTATGTACAATATTTATTAAATTTTGTTATTTAGAAAAAATGATGATGCATTTTTGTTGGTAACTATACTCTTCTCGATGCGGTGGCAAGCTTCTCAGGGTGATAACATGCTTCTTGAGGCTATTACTCTCTTCTCAAGGTGTCGACACACTTTTCAAAGCTATGGCTCACTTTTTGAGATGGTAGTATGCTTTATGAGGTTGTTATTTGGGGCGTCAAAGCGTGTTTTTAGGTCGAGTTCGGGTCCGACTCGAAAATGAACTGCATCGAACCAACGTGACCCATTTATCTTAACGGTCAAAATCTTGAACTTAAACCATTCCCGTTCCTGACTCGATTGACCCGACACGACTCACAAACTCGATTATTTAAAAAAATGTGCCTATTGTTGACCTTTGCATAAAATCCAGAAGAAACAAAAATGAAAATCCCGCATACATACCTCATACCCGTCGGATCCTCAAAATCTTGCCGAAATTGCGCCGATTCGGTGCCGTTCGTGTCGCTTCCCCGCGAATCCCACAATGGTAGCCTCGACTGCTGATTTTTGACGCCTTTAAAAGCCAACCGAGCGGACACCTTCAGGGCTGCTCCACACACTCAGTTCTCTCCCATTCGCTCTCCCACGATACTCCCGCAAACCTCCAAGCCGCTCTTCCCTCTATCTGCTCCCGACCCAACGCCTCTCCTCTCTCGGCCGAAAGCTCCGATCTCCATCCCGACGCCCTTACTCCTTCCGATCCAGACACACACACACAGAGAGAGAGAGAGAGAGAGAGAGAGAGAGAGAGAGAGAGAGAGAGAACTTTTAATTTAAATTAATTATCATTATTTTATAATTAAATATGGTTAATTATTATAATTATAATTAATTATTTTTAAATTATAATGAATTATTATTAATTTTAATTAATTATAATTAATAAAAATCCTCTCTTACCTCGATGTTCATGTCTGGCCGGCAAACCACCTATGCACGCCTTTGTTGAGCGTGGTAGGAGGGATACCGGTGCGACACCTACGACAAGGTAGGCGAGTTTTCCCTCGAACCACGTGCCAACATCTACAACCCCGTGAAGGTACGAAACTCCCTAAACTCAGATTCTCGCTCTCGAAGTTAGCGGCAGATCAGAAAACTGCCCATGCATGTCTTTGTTGCGCGTGGTGGGATGGGACCCTGGTGCGGCGCCTACGACGAGGCAGGTAATCAACTCAAAACCCTACTTCAATGTTCGTGGCGGACCGGAAAACCGCCCCATGCACGCCTTTATTGCGCGTGGTGGGATGGGACCCCGGTGAGTCACCTACGGCGAGGCGGGGTCGCTTATAAGTACCTCAGAGCAGGGGGAAATCAAACTGCTTTTTCAAAAAATACCTTTAAAACCCCATGCATGCCTTTGTTGGCGTGGTGTGAGAAAAATAAAAAAATCACCGCCGCGGTGTCTCACAAACACCAACCGTGCATGTCTTTGTTGACGTGGTGGGTAGGCGGCCTCTTGGTTTTTCCCCTAAACGGGGGAGACGCCGGTAGGCTGTCGGATTTTTGTCTGAAATAAGACAAGGACTTGAACAAATTGGGACTTGTGGACTTGATTCAATCTACTTAAATGAACTTGAACCCAAATGAATTTAATTCTAATTGAAATGAACATGAACAAGGACTCATTTTGAATTCTACAAGAACAACAGAGGACTTGTGGACATGCATTTGAACTTGGTTTGAACCAAGTGAGAGGGACTCATGAACTTGAAAATGTCATAAAGAGCTTTAATTCAATTTGAGTCTAAATAAAAAAAAATACAAAAGGATATGCTATAATTTGAACCACATTTGATCATGATTTGAACAATCATGGGGACTTGTAACTTGACCAAGGAGGACTTGAATCAAAGCTCAACCAAAAGAACTTCATTCAAGCTTGACTTGAATGGTTGAACTCAAGCAAAGAAATTGTACTTTGATTACAAAGGATGTGTTTAAACTCAAACTCAATTGAAAAGAGTAAGAACTTGAATTGAGCATGAACCTATCTCAAATTTAAGTGCATGTGAGCTTGAAGATAGTGAACTTGGACCATGTAATATCAATGAACTATGAATTGAATGATCCATAAGAATTCAAGTTGAACCGTAGCACAAGGAATTCAAATGAACCATAAGACGTTTGAACTTGAATGAACAAAACATATAAAACCATTCTCTTGGCAATGTAGAGTTGGAACCAAGCATAAAGGAGCTTGATATCATGCTTAAAGTGAAGTTATGAGTCTAAATGCAAGAGGTACACACTGGATATAATGGTAGAGCCTCATGGATACCAACAATTCACATTCAATGAATGTAGCACCGTACAAACCAATGCAAGAAAGAAGTGGAAATGGTATCGTCCATACTCTTGATACAAGAAATCTCCAATGGAATGATAAAGAATTATTACTTTAATTTGAATACAAATCCTAATTAAGAAAATGTTTGAGTTATTCAAATATCATGCAAATAAACAATGACTCGCAGTGGACAATGAAACTACAAACACAAATTGCTTACAAGCGATACGAAAGTTATAGAGGATGCCACATGATTTCATAGAATGCCTTTGACGAACGATGAAGCTTACATATAGAGTACAATAATTGATTCACAATGTTCATCCCAATCATGCAAATTGATGATTTGAAATGATTGCGGTAGATGTGGGGTATTTGTGATGAATGAAAAGCGAGCTCCTACGAGCTACCGTAGGAGATCTATTACACACACAATCTACAAGTAAATGCCAAAAGGGCTTCAACAAATACAGGCATCTACAACCAAAGGCAGAAGATTAGTTGGTACACTACGATCCACCTGCAGAAGACAACGAGTAGTGTATGACAGTCTACCTGTACGAAGCAGCGAACAACTCCATTCAGAAGTTGCTACTTTGCGCCACCGGATCCGCGACGTTCTTGAAAGCGGACAGAAGGCGTTTCACGAATATTCCAAAATACTCTCGCACATGCACAATAGTTTGTACACACTTAGGTACACTAAAAGAGGGTATACAATCAACACCCGCATGGGCCCCGACGAGCGTGTTATTGGTACACACGTGACGTCTAGGGCCGCTGCGCGGGTTATTAAATATGGACTCTATCCTCCTAAGCAAATAAATTGGAGTCGACAATGTCCGATTAATAATTATAAAATGCCCCCAAACACCCGCATAGGCCCCGGCGAGCGTCTTATTGGTACACACGTGACTTATAGGAATGCTGCGCGGGTCGATAAGTAAATTCAAGTTCGAACCTGATCCTTCTATACGGATCAATAGAAGTCGACAAGTTTCAAACTCTTAAAGAAATACATGACCGTGACGACCAGAATATTTGTTTTAATACATTCATATTAGGCCTTCAAAGTCTATAACAATATGAATTCACTAACAAAGGAATAAAGCCTACGAAACCCTATCCTCTGTCGACCAGTAGACAAAGTCGACAAGGTTCAATCTAGAAAGTGGAAATGCCCCCAAACACCCCGATGATGGACGTGTTGAATGTAAATCTCAACCGGAGGGGTTAATTTCGGGCATTTTTCAAATGTCATCCAAGCTCCACTCAAATACCCACAAACTTCCAAAAATCTCAAACTCCAAGATATTTAAAATAAAAAAATCAATCCATCAAACACATAAATCAAAATCCATCCACCCTCCGCAAAAGTTTGCCAGGGCGGAAAAATTACAAACTACTTCAGCTCACAAAGAGCCAAATGCCTAATCGAAAATATCACTAGGATCCATTCTCAAACAATCTCATGCTAATAAGGACGTGGTACGTGTCCTCTAACCGATGGTTTTGCCGCCAAATGGCACTGCATGATAAACGGTTATAACCCGGGGCCCTCTGAACCAAGTGGTTTTGCCACCAAATGGCACCACAAAATACCGGTTATGGCCAGAGCCAATACGCTCCTTAATGACATCAAATCCTTGAGATATGAATCAATAGGATATAGTTGATAGGGCACAAAGCCCTCTGTAAGCTAAGGTGGATTCAAATTTGTGCCACCCATTAGATAATATTCACCCAGGTTACAAGTTCAATTGGACGAAAGCAACCCATGCTGCACGACAAGGATCCTTCTGTCAGGAGGTGGGTCGACTTACCTCCTCTGACTAAGGGTACCAGGACCACACGATTGGCCCGGGACGACGAACCAATGGATGGGATTGATCGGGTTCTATCATCTCATTCCCTCACACCATCCTGCCTAAGTGCAAGATGGTGCAATTTTCAATTTTAAATATACTCAAATCTCCAAACTCCAACTCTTCCCAAACCCATATTGTGATCCGAGCGACTAGCCTTATCGGAAAAGTTCTCTCCTCCATTATTGGGAGGGTAATTAGAACTTATAGAGGGGCTTGCGTCCTTATAGGAAACCAGAACTCGATCAATAGAGTCTCACAAAATGAGGGCGAAATCTCTGGTCAGTGTCTTATTACAAAACCGCATCTGCCTTCCCAAAATTACTACATCCGGGATTTATTCCGTTAAAAACTCCCTTGCCAACAGAAAAAGCAAAAGCAACACAATCAGTGCGCATATGCGGGGAGGCGGGGCCAATATTTCCGGTGGAGCCCACCCTTTAGAAAAAATAGTGGAGTCTCATTGCACTTAACTGGTAAAATTCGTCTTTGAATTCTCCATTTCTCAATGTACCTAAACTAAAATAAATCAAGGATTCTCAGCTTCCTAACATTTCCTCATGCATCCAAGAATATTTGTCCATATGATTGGTATATCAATAAATGACTAGTCATATAATATATATATATATATATTATAATATATATAATATATAAATACGTATATATTATATACAAATTATTTTCACCTAGAATTTTAGTAAATGAAAGAGTGAATAAGTTATTTTAGGAGTTGAGGCATCAATTAAAAAAAATTCAACCCTTTTTACCACCATTTGGCCTAAGGTTAGGGTTCACAACCCTAAATGAAAAATCAAAATCATCCCTTCAATAACATCCAAAGTCAAAATGAAACAAAATCATCATCTCAAAATAGAAAAATGAGAAAACTAGATTTACAAATTTACAGTTTATCTTTTTTACCCAAGTATCAAGAGGAATGAAGATGGCGAAGGAGAACAAGGCAAGGATCGTCAGCTATCCATTATCGAATGACAAAGTGAAGCAACAGTTGCTCGTGTATATGATGTAGTCACAGGAATCGTGTGCTGAGGCACAAACTTAAAGGGGAAAGATAAAAACTTGAATGGGAAAATGAAAACCTAGTTGCACATTGAGACTGAGAGGGACTGGGAGGCGTGAGACGAACAACTGTGATATGTGAAAACGATTACATGTGATTTACTATGCTACTAGTGGGTTGAAATTGGGTCAATCTTGGGTTGATGGGTCGACTCGATCCCAACCCGATAAATTAAATGAGTTAACAAATAAGACCCATAATAGGAAAAGATCATAAGAGGCCAGCTCGTCACGTTGGGCGCATCACCAACAAGTTTTTGGAGATTTTTACGGGTTTGTGAGTTTATAACTTGGTGCATGAGGCAGTGATGAGGGCTAGAGCACCTTTTTTCTAATTTTGAACCCCTTTTTACTTTTTTTTTGCTTTTTTCTTCATTTCTTTTGGTTCTCTGTTTTCTCTTTAGAGAGATAAAGAAATGATAGAGAGAAAGTGGAGAGATATTGAGAGGAGATGGAGGGAGGGAGGGGGGAGATATTAAGAGAGGAAGAATGAGAGTGAGAGAGTGAGGAGTGTGATTGGAGAGAGAAATTTCTTTCTCTACTTTGGGAGAGAGAATAGAAGAGTGGTGGTTAGGGAGAGAGTTTGTGTGTGTGTGTGAGAGGAGAGAAATATATAGAGAGATAAATAATGATAAATAGAGAGTTAGGGTGAAGGAGAGAGGGAGAGATGGCACTCTATGTTTATAGAGAGATTGAGGGAGAGTGAATGTGTATATATATAGAGAGAGTGAGAAAGAGAGTGTAGAGAAGAAAAGAGAGAGGGAACAATAAGAGTGGGTGCTTGGAAGCTGTAGGGTGGCTTGTGGAGACATCTATTGGCGGTTGATGGGTAGGGTGTTCAATTAGGGGTGGTTTGCAGCTTGGGGGAGGGTTGCAAACATTGTCAGGTCGTGAGTAGGGTGTTAGAGTTGAAAGCAAAGGTGTGAAGGGAAATACAAGATGGCGGCCTGGGCTTGGCAGGCGATTTGACATCGGATTGATCGAAGAAGGGCAACGAACTAGGTTGTAGGTGATTTGATAACTACAATCTCCATTCATTTCATTTGGCATAAAGTTTGAAATATGGAAGTTTTTTTTTCAAGTTTATGAATAGACCCTCAATTTTGTTTATTAGAAGTTCCCTACAATTTTGAAACCCTTTACAACCTTTTAGATTGTTAATATTTATTGTCGCCCACTAATGATATGTTGTTGTTTGGAGGTGTAACTAACAATCTGTCATCATGATGTGTTGATGCTCATTGTTGTTGCTAAAATATTGTGTGTTGATGTTTAGCAAAGTTGATGCATGTTGTTATCTACCGCATCTAGCGCAAATGCCTGCAACTATTAATCACTATGTTTGAAGGCATTCCTTTTTATGTCAATCCCACTCGAGGGATTGTAGTCTATATATGCCTCCTAATATGACATTGATTCTTGAATGGGTTTGCCCATTGTAGTCTATAGGTTTTTATTAATCATCATCTTCAATCCTTCCACATTCATACCATGATATTTGTTGTTTCCACTACCATCACATTTAGGCTTGCTTCTATTGTGGCCTTCAATCCTACTGCTACCCATAAGTTCATTACTTCCTCAGCCTTTAGGTTACTATTGTTGCCACTTTTGTTCCTTTTCATTATCTCCACCTCCATGCTTGTTGTGATTGATGCCCTAAGTTCTTCGCATCCATTGCCTTTAGACGTGTTGGTGCTTCCACATTTTGGCCTACATACCTGTTACATTTGTTGTAGTTGCACATGCTACCCTAGGTCTATTGAAGCTATGGGTGTAAGTGAGCCGAGCCGGCTCGAGCTTGACTCGTTTATGGGTTCGCGAGCCGAGCTTATCAAACTCGTGAGTAGAGCTTGAGCTCAAACTTGAGCTCATTTGCTAAACGGCTCGAGTTCGAGCTTCGTTAGGTTCGGCTCGAGAGCTTGCGTGCCAGCTCAAATTTATTAAATATGAATATTTTAAAAAATTAGTACTAAATGCTGTATAAATCACACTTAAATTCCCGCCAGCAAAGTGAATCTCATTCGTTTGCCTCTCTCTGACAGTAATAAATGTTAATAACTTTATCTAACAAAACCCAAAAAAGCTGCTCTCACCCTCTCTCTCTCTCTCTCTCCCTCTCACACGCTCTCTCTCTGCAATTTTAATTTTTAAAAAACCGCCCTCTCTTTCTCTCTCTCTAGTTTTAGCTTTTAAAAAACTGCACGCATGAAGCTAAAACAATGGCGTGGGAGGCTCGACATGCAGCTCATGAATGGCTCGATCTCGTTTACATTGGAACGAGTCGAGCTCGAGCTCGGTATTTGACAGTTGAGCTTGACTCGAACACCCCCTGACTCAAGCTCGACTCGACTCGTTTGCGCCCCTTATTGAAGCCATAACCCTAGGTCTTACTTCTATGACCACCTTCATGTTTGCCATTATCATCACTTCAAGGTTTACTACAACCACCATACTTAGGTTCGATACACATTTTAAAATTGCGCAATTGGTTATTGATTTATTTCTCATATGTGATATGAAACCTAAGCCTCAAGATTTTTTAAGACATAAGTTTCACTATAAAATTTTTTGTCAATTAAAATGAATGTAAGAAGCAATATATTAGTATCATAACCAATATATATATATATATATATAATTGGTTAAAATTTCAGTAGTAGTTAATTGAAACTAAGTTAATTAACTAGTAAATTATAATCATTAACAATCATTTATTTTATTATTTTATTGCTATTACTGTAGCCGAATCACTTTGCTAAGCATGCATGGGGTTTGATGAGATCATACGACTGAGAGAGACTCAGAGAGTAGGGATTTGTTAGTGTAACAATAGTGGAAATTAGTGTTATTTTTATAATATGTTGTCTAAAACATTAAAGTTACAAAGTGGAGAATAGCTTTTTCTAAAAGTTGAGAATTCAAACCAAATTCTGAATTAGAAAGTTGGAACGGTGCAAAAACCTATATCCATCATATGAGTATATGACTTGTATAAAGATATTCAATAGGAACAAAAAAGTGGTGTTATGCATTTATTATGACAATGAAGGAAATTTACATATGTATTTCAATTGAGATGTGCATTTTATTTGAAGTATATTACATATGCTTCCTATTATGAAGTATAAAGCTTAATAATGAATAGAATACTCCTTACTCCCTGATTCTGATAGAGATATTTCAGAATAGGTATTAGTAAGAAGGAAGTCTTTTAAGATTATCTTTCTCTGTTACACTCTAGATTGATTATTCAGGGGTCAAGAAGGGTGTGACAGAAATTGGTATCAGAGCCTAAATAAAAATAAAATGAAAGCATAGTTGGATTTAGATAATGAAGTAGGATGAGATAAAATGAATATAATGTATACAACGCTATAGGTTGAATCAAAGTTGAATAGAAGAACTATGCATTCATTCTAATATAATAAGTATACTTCCATAATAAGCTTATTTAATGCTTTAAAATGATCATGTTTATTACAATGAGTACATATATTATATAAATTATATATATGCATACAAATAATTATGTCTAAGGAATTGCTAGAAAGAATGACTGGCCAGTTATTCATGCTAGATACAGAAACAGAAATGAATAATGAGAATAAGTCTAAGAAACTGCATGATATTGTGCATCTGATCTCACAAGTGGCGGATAAAATGACAACTATGAGCAGTGGATCCATATCTAAAAGTGATAGTGAAATAGATCGACATTTAAAGTTATTTCAGTCTTTCAAATCGCTAGCATTCAATGGTGCAAGTGATCCAACAGTGGCTGAGGACTGGTTGTTGGTGATAGGGAAGATCCTAAATGATATGATATCCTGAAAATAGAAAGATATCATTGGCTACATTCATTCTGGAAGGAGAAATAGAAAGATGGTGGCAAGCACAACATAGAAAAATTTGGACATATGCCTATCACTAACAGTGGGAGGATTTTGTGAGAGTATTCAGAGACGTTCATTCCTCCTTTAGCCAGACCAGCTCAGCAAAACAAATTCTTCAATCTATCTCAGGGTTCAAAAATAGTTTTGTAATATGAAGCTGAGTTCACTTCTTTAACTCGTTATGCACTTTATTATGTCAGCACCAAGGAGAAGTGCCACAGATTTTTGAGAGGTCTTAGGGATTAGTTGAGATTAGCATTGACACCTTTTGATCAGTGAATTCTTAGTCTTAAGTGGAAATAGCCAAAATGATTGAGAATGAGTTGAAAATTTTTAAAGTATAGTTGGGAACAACAACCAAGAAAAAAGGAAGATATTTGAAAAGGATGATCGATTCAGAAACAAAAAGCCAAAGTTTGATGATAAACGGAAGCAGTGTTAGCTTGGAAAACCCTTGTGTGAACAGTGTGGGAAGAGGCATTCTTGTTAGTGTTTGGTGGGATCTGGAAGATGTTTCAGATGTGGTGAGTTGGGTCATCGCAAGGTGGATTGCCCTCAAGAGAGAAGAACAAATGCCATACCATAGGAATATCAAGGATATTAGGAGCAGGCACAACATAGGAGATATCTGGAAGGTAACCAGACAAGAAAACCTTAGTTTCAGGGAAGGCCGACAGTGTAAGGAAAACTACCAGTTCAATTAGAAGGAGAAATATAAGATGTTAAAGGTAATCAAACTGTGTAAGCTCGAGTGTTTGCTATTTCACCTTATGAAGCCAAAGATTTAGAGGAGGTGGTTACATGTATACTTTTGATTTCCAATAAATTTGACAAAGTTCTTTTTAATTTTGGTTCATCTCATTCATTTATTTCTAAAGAATTATGTTTCGATTTATCTGTTGAGTCTATATGTTTTACACCTGCCTTATGTGTTATGATATTGACGGGGGATAGTTTATCTGTCAATAGGATGTGTCTTATGTATTTAGATATTCAGGGTGACAAATATCCGACATAATTTATTTTAGTACCTATTAAAACTTTTGATATTATTTTTGGAATGGATTGTCTAGTTAAACATTTTTTTACAGTTGAATGTTGGAAGAAAAAAATTAAACTTAGTTTAATGAGAATACCTTCTATTTTTCCTGTGAGAAGAATGCAACATCATCTCTAGTTAGTGCAGTGAAGATGAGTAAACATTTAAGGAGGGTTGAGTTAGTATTCTTAGCTAAATTGAAGGTCTTAAATAAAGATGTTCAAGCATTGCAAAATGTTTCAGTTGTCTCTAAATTTTTAGATGTATTTCCTAAATAATTACTTGGATTATCACCTAAAAGAGAAGTTGAATTTATCATAAAGCTACAACCAAGAACATCAGTAATTTACAGATTTCCTTATAGAATGACCCCAAAAGAATTGTAGGAGTTAAAAACTCAGTTACAAGAATTGATTGATTAGGGATTTATCAGGGCTAGCCATTTATCCTGGAGTGCACCCAAACTTTTTGTTAAAAATAAAGATGGATTCATGAGAATGTGTATTAACTATAAAGAGTTGAATAAAGTGACTATTAAGAGCAAATATCCATTACCCTGCATTGATGACTTGTTTGATCAATTAGCAGGTGCCACATTATTTTTCTAAATTGATTTAAGATCCTGATATCATCAAGTGAGAGTTAAAGAAATAGATGTCAATAAGACAACTTTTGGGACCATTATGGTCATTATGAGTTCAAAGTCATGCATTTTGAATTAACAAATACTCGTACTATTTTTATGGATACGATGAATCGAGCTTTCACTATATCGATCAGTTTGTGATTATTTTCATTGATGCTATTCTGATATATTCAAAGACTGATGAGAAGCATGCTGAACATATAAGGATAGTTTTTTGACACATTGAGGAAAAATCAGCTGTACACAGAATATTCAAAATTTGAATTTTGATTAAGTATTACTTTCTTGGGGTATATTATCAGTGGCGAAGGAATTTCAATAGACTCAAAAAAAGTGAAAGTAATGGTGGAATGGCCTACACCAAAGAATGTTGTAAAGATTCATAGCTTCTTGGGGTTGGGTGGATACTACAGGAGATTTGTTAAAGGATTCTCCCAAATTGCTATGCCATTATCTAAGTTGGTGAGGAAGGATGTTAAATTTGAGTGCACTGCTGAATGTGAGTAGAGCTTTTAGGTATAAAAATGCATATGACTACAACACAAGTGTTGATACTTCCCTTAGGAACATAAGGATTTCAGATTTATAGTGTTGTTTTTTTGAAAGGGTTTGAGATGTGTTCTAATGCAGAACAAAAAGATGATTGCATATGCATCAAGACAATTGAAACCACATGAAAGAAATTATCCTACTCACGATTTAGAACTGGCTGCAATGGTATTTGCTTTAAAGATTTGGAGGCATTATCTGTATGGGGTAAGATGTGAAATTTTTACTGATCATCAAAGCTTAAAATACATATTTTCACAAAAAGAACTCAATCTGTGACAGAGAAGATGGTTAGAACTCATTAAGGACTATAATGTGGATATTTAGTATTGTCTTGGAAAAGCTAACATTGTGATTGATGCCTTGAGTTGCAAAGCTATAGGAGTGATGAATTTGGTGATTACTCAAGAGGTTTAGTTGATCAAGGAAATAAACAATTTGCAATTGGAGGACTTATATCAGATAATAGAAAAGCCAACTTTAATAGATCATATCAAAGAATCTCAAAAGATTAGTAGTGAATATTCAAAATTGATGGAAGATGCTCAGTTAGGAAAAAGATAAAAACTTTCTATTGATATTAATGAAATCTTTATGCATAAATTTCAATTGTGGGTGCCTAGTGATCCAGAATTAAGAAAAAAAATTTTGTAGAAAGCTCATCACTTAGGTTATACAATTCATCCAGGCAGTACCAAGATGTATAAAGACTTGAAATTAATTTTTTGGTGGCCAAGTATGAAGAAAGGCGTTGCTGAAAATGCAGCTAAGTGTGAAACATGTCAAATTGTGAAAGCTGAACATCAGCGACCTAGTGGATTACTGCAATCATTACCTATCCCTAAGTGGAAGTAGAAAGAAATCACAATGAATTTTGTTATGAGATTTCCCTGATCTAGATAGGAACATGACATTATTTGAGTGATTATTGATATACTGACAAAATCAGCTCACTTTTTACCTATTAAACAAACTAATTCAGTAGACAAATTGGCATGCCTATATGTGAAAGAGATTGTTAGATTGCATGATATTCCAAAAGTTATCATTTCATATAGAGATGGTAGATTCACTTTTAGGTTGTGTAAAAGCATTCATGAAACCTTGGGCACAACTCTGCTCTTCAGTACAGCTTTACTTCCTCAGACTGATGGTCAATCTGAAAGAGTCATTCAGGTACTAGAAGATCTGTTGAGATTGTGTTTTATATTTTAAAGGCACCTAGGAAGATCACATATCATTGATAGAATTTGCCTATAATAACAGTTACCAATGATGTATATAAATAGCATCATATGAAGCACTTTATGGTAGAAAGTGCAAAACTCCCTTAACTTGGGTTGAAGTAGGGGAAAGACAACTAATAGGTCTAGAGCTGTTTGATGAGCAATAGAGAAAATCTGATTGATCATCGATAGATTGAAGGCTTCTTAGGATCATCAGTAAAACTTTAAAAGTATTATGACTACAAGCACAGAGCAGCTGATTTTGAAGTAGGTGACTTTGTATTTTTGAAGGTTGGGCTTATGAAAGGTCTAGCTAGATTTAGGCAAAGAGGCAAATTGAGTCTTAGGTATATAAGACGTTTTGAAATTATTGAAAGGATTGAAAAAGTTGCTTACAGACTTGCTCTTCCATCTGACATGTCATGTTTTTCTTGTGTCGTTGCTAAGAAAATTGGTTACAGATTCCCATCGGAGAATTTCGCACGATAAAATTCATCTATAGAAAAATCTGACTTATACTGGAGAACTAGAAAAAATATTAGATTTTGATATTAAACATCTCAGAAATTGTCATATCTCTTATGTTAAAAGTGAAATAAAAACACAGACCAAGAAAAGAAGCAATCTGGTTGATGAAATTCATGTCTTTGTGCTAAAAATCAATAATGTATTAAAGAAAAAAGGGAAAGGAAGGACTTAAGGGGAATTTCCAGGAGGAAAAGAATTTGGGTTGAATAAGGAGGAATTCAATTGAGATAAATTTGTAAGAGTTTTATATTGCTTATTTTATTTTATTTGAATGCATGTATAAATGTCAAAAACTTATGCTTTAGGTGATATACAAAAGGAAAAGGAATCGGGGTATTTTAGGTGAATCAGTTTACCCAATTGTTCTTGAAAACGAGGTGAGATACCCAAATGAAAAAAAATTGTATATTTAGAACCTCACAATTGTTATGTTTAAGATAACATTTATTCTGTAAAACTCGAAATACGTCATTTGAGTGCGTCGCACGCATCTCGATGCGCCGCGACGAACTTAAGTGAAATTTCGACGTCGTCGGAATTCGACGAAATAAATTTTGTTAGATTCGTCTCGAAATCTCGTATCTACGAGCTAACTGCGCCGGGTCGTGACATATTCCCATTTGATTAAGTATATAATTATTGATTCATTAAGTAGTGATTTCATTAGCACATTTTATAATTGCTAAATTGGAATGACATTGGAAAGTGAAATAAGTCATATATGGGGGATATGCCCTCACAAGAAAAGACGAAAGATCTGACAAAGTAAGCCTATATTTATAATTCTAAAAATTGGGAATTCATACCCAACCTTGAATGAGAGAATAATTTCTTATTCTAAAAGTTTAGAATTCAGACCCAACCTTTAATTAGAAAGTTGGAATAGTGCAAAAGCCTATAGCCATCATATGACTTGTATAAATGTATTGAATAAGAACAAGAATGTGATTTACAAGGATGAAAATTTACATATGTTTTACATTAATTGCCTATATGTTCATTATGATTTATTATGTATTATTTGTGTATTTGATTGAGCTATAGTTCATTAGCAGTGGTTGTACTACAGGCAAGGGGAAGAAGCCAGTGGGGTAGTAGTCAAGACAATTGAATACTCTTTTGTTTGCATTAAATTTTTGGGTGTATCAGAGGAGTTGTACAGACTTTTGAGTATGTAAGTAAATTTTAAATTTTTTAGTAAACTTTGTATTTCAATTGAGATTATATTTTATTTAAAATATATTATGTATGCTTCCTTTTATGAAGTATAAAGCTTGAGATGTTAAGATATTATGAATAGACTACTCCTTACTCCTTGATCTGATAGAGATATTTTAAAATAGATATTAGTAAGAAGTCTGTTCTGATTCTCCTTCTCTGTTACACTCTAAATTGAGTATGGGGGGGGGGGTGGAAATGGGGGGGGGGGTCGAAATGTGGTGTAACACTAAGAGTGTAATGCAAACATCAACTAGTTATATCAATATTAAGTATAAAATAAAAGTAACATAATATATCAAATTAATGTGAGGTATTAGGTTAGTATAATAAGTTTCTTTTCCTCACTTTTATTGTCCATCATAGCATGATAGCAACTACCAAAAATCCAATAATCATACTATGAATATAGCCTGTTATCAAAAGTTCTCATCACTTTTTTCACTCAAGGGTCTTTATTGGAGTCATTATAATAACGACTAGCTAGCTCCCTTATCTCATCTTTATTAAAATTTAAGATAACTTCAAATACTTAAAATTTTTTAGATACCTTTCTTTTTATCTATTATTATTATTAGCTTATGTTAGATGTAATTGTCTTGTTTCTATCTCTATTGAATAAATCAACATTTAGGCCTTGTTGCAATTTAGATAGTGTGATCTCATCATCATCATCCACAAATCATTTTTCATATGATGGAATATCATCAAATAGTAGGGGATCCCGATCATCTTTTAAACCTTTTTTTTTTTTCAAATATCTATCATTCAATCTTTTGTTGTAAATGATTTACACCAAGGGGTTTATCCTTAATGTTGTCAAATAATTTCTGCTTCTTATGTGAACTTGATTATATGTGCTCCAGTTACGCTCACATTCAAATGGCTAGTACGTTGCAATACGTTTACTACAAAATGCTATAACTCTTAAGTGTCATCATCAAACTAATCAACCACTCAACTAAATTTGAAAGAAAATAGTATTGACATAACTTATAAATTTAGAATTTTGAGGCCACATCTTATTTCAATCAAGATATTAAATGTTAAGTATCAACATCAACTCTCATAATAAGAGCTAACGTCAACTCTATCATTGCGCTAGATGCTTCAACATTGTCAACTTGCTCGTATATGAATGGGTTTCTTTTTTATTGCTTCTAGCACTTTAGGACTCATGCCACTTTTTTTTTATTTCAAATATATGTTCCTTCATCCTTGCAAAACCCCTTCAACAACCTTCTCAAATAATTGCACTTCAAATAAATACACGTTATGTTGCTTCCTCTAAAGTTGACTTGCATGCTATGTGTCGACACCAAGTCCGTTCTATGACATGCAGTGAATTTCTCCTTGCCTCTAACAATTTCTTACAAACCCCTTGAATGCAAATTTTGATTCTAACATATTTAAAAACATGCGAACATTCGAAGAAATAAAAACCCTAACAATGTAAAGAAATTATATAGACACAAGGGAAAAAATTAGGAATTAGATATTATAACTGGATAGAAAAAAAATTTGTTTGAAGAATGGAATCCTTATGGAAGAGGCAAACTTGGCTAGGATGATGGGATAGTAGTTGTGGCGATGTCGACGTTGGAGATGGCCGATGGCGGTGAGCTTGAAGAAGGTTTGTAGGTGCTTGGATGGAGTGGACGAACATCTTGGTCCTCTAGGCTTGTGTGCATGTGTTATGTTGTTAGGGTAAAGTATGGGTATTTATTGTGCTAACATCTAAATAATATTTATATTAAAAAATCCTGAATCTAAGAGATGCACATCTCAAGCAAACGAGGCAAGACGTGCCTTAAGACACACCTCTCAAGATGTGAGGCTTACGCTTCACCTAAACTCATTGTTTAAAATTGCGCAATATGAGGCTCGTCTCAGCGTAATTCTAATGAAAATTGCTTTAATGTTTATGCCTTGAGCTTTTTTTATGAGGCATGTGCCTCAACTTGGCTTAGGCCAACTTTGAGGTGCGCCTCGCCTCGTTGGCGTGATATATT
The DNA here is from genome assembly GCF_001605985.2 of Dendrobium catenatum. NCBI lineage: Eukaryota > Viridiplantae > Streptophyta > Magnoliopsida > Asparagales > Orchidaceae > Dendrobium > Dendrobium catenatum. The sequence goes on along the minus strand of NW_021319725.1, from coordinate 899,113 downwards.
TTTTATATTAAAATTATCTAAATCCTAAATTAAAGACTCGAATAGATCACGCCTTTATGCACCCCTAAGCTGCAGCAACATTCTCTCGATTGCCTTGACCTCCATCTTATCGCCTTCGCCACAACCACCTATGTCATAGCCGCTGCTGAGGATCATTTGAAAGCCGCACACCACCATTACCACCAGCTCTAAAAATTTTGGAGTATTAATCTATCTTTATGTTGATGAAAAACACTTATGAACATGGAAGATGATTGAAATATATGAAGAAGAAGCGTATTGTGAGGCATTGAACTCCATAGGATGAGGTAGTTGAGAGATCAATTTGTTATGACGACAACTCAAATAAAGATTTAGTGCAGATGATTTCTGAGTTGTTGCCAAAATATTTTAGTTTCTTTTAGGAATTAAATGTGGATGGGCAGGGAGACTGAGAAAGAAGGAATTTAGAGTTGAACATGACGTTCTATGATACCTTTGTGCAATTCCTATATTTAATATTATTTTTATTTATAATATTTTGATTTGAATTCTATTTCACGTAATTTATTGCTCACTACTTCATGTATTGTGTAATTTTTTGTTTCATATATATGCCAATTTGTTACTTCATAGTTTAATAGATAATTAATGTATTAACTTTTAATATATTATTAGGTTATTTTAACCTTTATCTTCACTTTGTGCTTTTTTTTAGGCTTATGTTTCAAAATACTTTAAAGTCTTACATCTCGTCTCACGAACAAAAAACATCTCAATATTCAATTGCATAATTTTAAACCTTGCCTAAACTTCAAGAGCCGTGTCTCAATGAAATTTGAGTTCAAATTGTATTGAAGCATGTCTAGTATTGTGCAATTTTAAGCAATGATTATTGTTGCGTGTTAGAAAATACGCGGCGGTAGAGTTTGTAGATTCACGTCTGAGCGTTGCACGTAAATTTAACACACAAGCAGAAAAGAAAATGTAAACACCAGAGTTTTTACGTGGAAAACCCAAAAAGGGAAAAAACCATGGGGCCTCGCCCAGTTGTAAAGTTTCACTAGTGTTTTTGTAGATTACAAATGGCTGATTCGTCCCACAAGTTGGGATAATCAGAATACAATTTTTTCTCCCAGAAATTTTACAAAGTTCTGCGAATTCCTGGTGTTTCTTGAAAATCCTGCAGAGTTCCGGCGTCTTCAGGCTACAGGAAGAGCTCCGACGGTGGTCGAGGAGGTGAGGAATCTCCTTTTCCCCTTTCTCCTCTTCTTCTTCTCTCTCTTCACTTGAGTCCCCTTGGTGTAGAATGAGGACTTTATTTATAGTTTTTCTAGAGTGACATAGTCCGTAAATAGGCGTGAGATCCGGGGCGAATTAGGAGTGTTTTGAATGGACAACCGATATTGAGTCCTTTGATCATGCACCGTTCGTTGGGCATTTGAAGGCCTTAATGATGTCGAAATTTGGCGATCTTGGGCTCGTTGGATTCGTCTCGTCGAGCCGTTCAATTCGAGTATAAGCTCGTCAAAATCGGAGACCGTTTGGTAACTCAAATTGCGGTTTGAACCTTCCAACAGCGCTTTGAGCCCTTGATTCGGACTTATTCGGGCTCGGATTGGGTTGATCTTGGTGTCGTTGGGTTCGTATTTCCGAGACGCTCTATTTGACTATAAGCTTGCTGAAATCGGAGTTCGGGGGCTCCCAAAATTAATTTTTGAAGTTTCCAGCTAGCTTTTGCCTCGAGATTCGTGCCCAATCAAACTAATTTTGTGATGCCGTATCAATTATATATTATTGTCACCTTCAACCTTGTTACCTTTGAATTGCCGCAACTATTGTCCTTAAATCTGTTGTATCCGCCACTTTGGGCTTATTGCAACTTTCACGGTCTATCTTTCATTATCACTACCCTTTAGTACTCCATCGTCATCGCCTTCGCATTTGTCAACATTGTTGCATTCCAATACTTTATTTGAAACCTGAATCAACACCATACATTGATTGATGTCTCGTCGTGTCCACCATTGCCTGTTATCACCACCAATTGGTGCCCATTGCAGTTATAACCATTACGCAATCATGTCTTTTTATTTTGCCCCTCTGACTGATTTGATAGTGAAAAGCTTTTATTTGTAAAATGAACTCGCGGTGAAGTTTATTATCTAACCTAGATCGTGTGGTTTGTCCCTCTTGATTTTTCACCTAAAAGAATTTCATGCTTCCTAATTCTAAGACGATCACAAATCTATTTAACGCTCGATTCATAGAAATTTCCCTTTTTTATGCCTCACAAATGATTTTCTTTGGCAATAGAGGAGGAAAAATATTGTTTTGGCCGCCTGTAATTTATCAATATATGAGAAGTTGAGAACTAATAACTGTTCTTACCGAATGATCTTTTAGGTATAGCATATTAGTACAGACTTATTTGAGTTGTTTGAAGCATCATCGTTATTCAGAGCTTGAAAATATCAGCTGAAGTCCTTTTTTTGTTGATTTACATGAATTTGCATTCTTCTCTGCCTTCTCTTCTACTTCTTCTTTATGCTTTACTGCTAGTTGTGCTTGATGTAAATTCTTTATTCTCTTCACTTTGGTTCAGTAAGGCCAGTAAGGTTTCGTTTGAGACGACTTTTTTGTTACTTTTTAAAGCAATTTTTTAGAAGCAACAAGAAAGTCGTCCGAAATGAAGCCTTAGTTGCTTATCTCGCTTAAAGTTACAGATAATAAAAAAGATTTCTCTCCTCTCTTGCAGAGATGTGCAGTTGAAGCGTATCTACGCAACCTAACTCTGATAACAGTATAGGAAGAAGGAAAACTGAACCAAGAAATTGTTTTTAGTTTACTATTGACCTTTGTAATTTATCTATGGTGAAATTTGATAAGATAACGAATAGTTTGGATACAGATTTGGTAATATGATTGCCATAGCTCTCTAGATTATTCTCCTTTACAGCATCGTTCCATATCGTATCTTTGTGGCCCCATTTTCATGGAAAGCGCAAGTGACATAAACTCCTATCGTTGTTCTTGTAGCATTGGACTCGTATCCTTCCTGTAGCCATATGGCTTCTAATTGTAAGCTTTATTTCGGTCGGCTCTGCAGATTTGATTTTCCCATTTCTGTAGAGGAGCTTATAGCTGTATGAAATTCTGATTTTTGTATAATTTGGAGTATTTTGTTGGGTATTGATTGATTTGAGCATGAAGTGGGAGATTATAAATTTTTTGGGGGAAGTTATATTTTTATATTGATTATTATTTTAATTTTGTGATTTTTTTTTGTTTTTTTTAATGTTCATTATTATTTCATTACAATTGAATTATTTTTATGATGTGAATCTTAATTGAATTATGATTTTTAAGGGTTTCAATATCATATTAAAATTGTTTATTTAATCAATACATAAATTATTGAATGGAGTGAATTTTTAGTTTTATTTTATTGCATCAATAGTTAATGAATAAGTAGGGAAACAAAGAATATGATTAATTTTTAAAAAAATTTAATTAAATTGTTAATGATATGTTTGGATTTTATATTAGATGTACACACCTTTTAGTTATATTTTATTTGTCTTAAGATTATTATGTTATAATAATCTATTTTGCCAAGGATTTTATGCTTGTTGGCACTTGGCCTATATATTAAATATATCACTCTTATATATTATTGTTATATTATTATTTTATGATTGTGTTGAATTTTTCACTTTAATCTTTAAATTGTTTGATTCTAGTTCTAAAATTTGTTATCGTAAATTTATTTATTTATTTATTTATTTGTGACGAGGAAGCACTGTTTTTAGGCCAGTGAAAATTTCAGTCGACCTAAAATGCAACCCACACATTAAATTTATATTAGAAGAAAAAATTATGATGTTTATTATTGACAATGAAATATTAAAATTTTTATAATAAACATTTATGTAAATTTTGACATTTTATAAGAGGCACAATAGTAATTATTTTCATATTTTTTTTTGTCGGCACTTGGCACCCCAGTTTTTAAACAAAAGCAGTGATGTTGGGCCGTCGGCCCACTCTACTAGTTATGTGGTTGTAGGCCATGTGGCTCACGTAGCATTATGGCTGCTGGCGGAACTATTATCTTACCTGCTCTGTTCTTGTAGCTTTATATGCAGTTCCTAATATCTTGCGAATTCTTTTGTTCTTTATGTGACTCCAAATTTGATTTTTGTATGTCATGTAATATCTATAAATAATCAAATATCCCCAATGTTATTTTTAAAAAATATATATAGCCAGAAGTTTTTTAGGATAAATCTTCATGGATTGCTTATAGAATTCTACCCAAAAATGAAAATGATTTGAACAAGATTTAAGTATATTTCTAAAAAGGTTTGAATTAGGTTTAAATGAAAATTGGGACAAGGTTTAAGTAAGATTCTAAGAGTAAAATTTTAAATTATTCAAACAAGATTCATTTAAAGGTTCAAATAAAGCTTTGAACTAAAATCGAATAAGCCATAACACAACATACAATAAGATTTATACAGCGAAGTGCAATCACAACAACTATAATACTAAAATTACAAAGCTTCGAGCCTTATATCAACTCGGTTGAGGTCATGGTTGGGTACTAAGGCGGGAGTGGCAGCTTATTGAATGGAGCAGATGGGTTCGGAGGAAGGAGTATAACCGGTAGTGAAGAGGGGGCTTGGAGTTGGTTGTGCGGGTCTAGCTTGGTCACGATTAGAAGATTGAAGGCCGGCTAGGGCTTCGGGCTTGGAAATGGGCTTATGTCGGTGGACTAGAGCATGTGATTGAGTTGACATGGAGAGGCAGATAGGAGACAAGCATACAGAGATCGTGAGAGCCATGTAATTATGGAATTCTTTTTGTGCGTGATAGTTTGAATGCTTGGAGCTTTCTATTTGCAGGTAATCCTGTTCATACTATATGAGGAAGTTTTTGTGTGTCGTAAGGGAGCGTGGGGAACAGTTGTTTGATCGTGAGAGAATTGAGTTACAGGATCGTGCGGGACTGGGTCTAATTGTGGGTTATATGTCAATAATTGCTCACCTGACTAATGTCCCTTCGACCATCGTCGCTAAACTATGCTCTCTCCGACCACTCTCTCCTGACTACAGTCCCTCCGACCTCCATCGCACGACTATGATCCATTCGACTTCTATTTCCTGCAGACTATAGTCCCTTCGGCCTCCATTGCCACCCAACTATGGTCCCTCAAACCTCTCTCGTATGACTATAGTCCCTCCAAACCCCTTGTCTAATTATGATTCCTCCGATTGCAGTTACTCCTCAATTATGGCCCCTCTAACCACAATTACATGATTACAGTTCCTTCTGCTTTAGTTATCTGACTAGGTCCCTCCAACCATCGTTGACTGGCTACTTCTGATTTCTATCACCCATCGATTACAGTCCCTCTGACCTCTATCGTCTAACTATAATCCTTACGAACTCTGTTTCTCGCAAACTAAAGTTCCTCTTACCGCTATCACCCAACTACAACCCTTCGACCTCAATAACCTGATTATGGTACTTATGATCTTTTTCTCCTACCGATTACAGTTCCTTTGACCTCCGCTGCCCGACTACAATCCCTTTGAACTCCATCGCATGACTACGACCCCTTTGGCTACAATTGCCAATCGACTATGGCCCTCCGACCTCCATTGCCTGATTATAATCCCTCCCATCGCAATCGTTTGTTACTACGATCCCTCTAAAAATCGTTGACCAATTATAGTCCCTTTTGATCTCCGTCACACTACTATAGTCCCTCTGACCATAGTCACCGAACCACGATCCCTCCAATTTCTGTAGCATGTCGACTACAGTCCCTTCGACCTCCATCACCCGACTATAGCCCCTCTTACCTCCTTTGACCATGCGACTATGATCCTCAAACTACAATAGCCCGACTAAGGTTTCTCCGACCACTATAACTTGACTATAGTCTTTCAACCTCAATTTTATGACTTAGTTCCCCTACTTTTCAAGAGAAGACCAGCTGTTGTCCAGAATGATTCCAGGATTTTGGCCAAGATCTGGTTACTATCTTGAATTTCAGACTCAGGAGAACTGCTATCTAGCAGCCTAAAAGGACATAATCTGATATCCGAAGCCTCCAATAGAATAGAAGAGTAGTCCAAGGCTTGCCGAACCTAGTAGGGTGCTGCCAGAATCTGTCTTCGGCTTCTAACCTGCTGTCCAAAGACTCCAATAGGAATTTGTTGCTGAACAACTGCCCCATAAGCCGCTAGTTCCTGTCTACTTCCTCTCAAGCACATAAACCCCACACCGGAGCTTCGTTTGTCATGTTTACTTGAGTGGTCTCTCTTCCTAATCTTTCGCTCTCAATTGTAGTTCTAATTGACCAATGGAAAGTGATGTTAATTCTTTCCGCTAAAGCCTAGCATTTATTAGGAGTTGTGTGAGTGATCTTTCATAGCACTACTCTTATTGTTAGATTAGAGATTTCTTGTTGAAACACATTTTGTTGTCAACGTCTAAGAAATTGATTTTTATGTGTTTTTTACTTTTTCACAAGTAACTTGGCCTAAGCTTGTGTTTATCGTTCTTTGGTTTTAATTATTTGTTTGAGTCATCACAAAGCTTTAATTAATTCGCTCCTACTCATTAAGCATGCAAATTCTTTATCTAAATCAAATTTTCATATATGTCCTGCATCAGTCTAGAGCCCAAGTCGCCAAAGAACCCTAATAGAGAATACATCAAAACATAACCTAAACCAAAAACATCTCATGATATTTAATACAATAACTTTCCTAACAAATTTCCCTCCCAAGCCCTAGCCGCCCCTCCTTTTTAAATTTTAATTTAATTGGAATAGTGGGACCTACTATAGTGGGTGGCATCCGTAGGGGAGGCGAGACTAGCCAGCCTCCTGTAAACACGAATCAGCCCTGGACAGGCCGATTGGGCCGATTCAGGAAGAGCCGACCTATCAATATTTCCCTCCCAAAGAATCACCATGTCCTCAAGGTGAAAACAAGGAAACTTATATTTCACCATCTTGTTTGGCTCTCATATGACATCGTTGTCAGGAATGTTCTTCCACTTGATTAACACTTCCTTAGTTTCATCTTCTTTCTGACGAACCCCCCATCAACTCTAAGTGTTTCATAATCACATATAAATTCTCAGTAAGTGTCCCCGGTAACTCGGAGCTGGTTGTATAATCACCAATGGCCTTTCTCAACTTAGATACATTAAAATTATGATGTATAGTTGTCGTTGATGGTAGTTTCAGCCGATATGCTATTGCTCTAATCTTCTCCAATACTTCATATGGTCCAAAGTACCTTGGAGCAAGTTTCTCATTCCTCATATTAGTGATTATCTTCTATCTGTATGGTCAGAGCTTCAAGAACAACCTCTTTGCCACTTCTAACTGGATGTCCTTCCTATGCCCATCCGCTTGTTTCTTCATAATCTGTTGAGCTCTCAGTAGATGTCTCGTCAACTCCTCTAGCACTCTATCCCTCTCCCTCAAGTACTCCACTGAAGAAATTGAAGTACAACTACTCCCAAAGTGCACCAAATGAGGAGGATCCCTTTCATACAACACATTGAATGGGGTCATCTTAGAAGCAGAATGAAAAGAGGTGTTGTATCACTACTCAGCTCATGATAGCCACTTGGCTCATCGCTTAGGTGTCTCCGACACAAAGCTTCTTAGGTAAGTCTCCAAGCTCTTGTTGACCACCTCCATTTGACTATCCGTCTGTGGGTGGTAAGCGGTGCTCCTCTTCAGAACTATTCCCTGTAACCTGAATAGCACCCTCCAAAAGTGGGTTAGAAACACCTTATCTTTATTTGATACTATCGCCTCTTATACTCAATGCAATTTGACTACCTCTCTGATGAAAGCGGAAGCTACTGTCACTGTCATGTACGGGTGTTGTAGTGGAATAAAATGAGCATACTTACTCAATCTATCCACCATGACCAAGATCGTTGTGAATCCCTTAGAACGGGGCAACCCAACTATGAAGTCCATAGACACCTCCTCCCAAACTTCTCCTAGTAAGGTCAACGACTGTAATAGTCCTCTTGGTGACATATCCAAATACTTATTCCTTTGACAGACTTCACATCTGGCTACAATCTCCACCACATCCTTATCCATCCCCTTCCAGTACATCTTCCCCGCAATCCTCCTGTATGTCTTCTGCACCCCTGGATGACCTCCAATTGCACTTCCATGGAACTGCTGAAGCAAGCGTGGAATGTGGACTGATGTCCTGGGCATTACAAACCTCCCTTGGTACAGAAGTCTCTCCCCTTCCAGTGAGTACCCTGGGTGGCTACTTTCTCCATTTAGTAAGTCGGCCTTAATCTAGAACTCTCCTCTTTGATGGCCTATAAATCTAACATCATTGGGATTGATACTATCATCCTCTATAGCTCTCCCATGCATCTGGACAAGGCATCTGCCGCCTTGTTCTCCACTATGAGCCTGTACTGAATTTCAAAATCATACCCCTGCAAGTTGGACAACCACGTCTGATGCTCTTCTATCACCATCTGTTGTTCCGGCAAGTATTTCAAGCTATGCTGATCGGTCCTGACAATGAAAAACCTCCCTAGGAGGTAGTTTCGCTACTTTTGGATGGCCAAAATGATGACCATTAACTCCCTCTCATAGACTGACTTCAGCCTGGCTATAGCAGTCAACACCTAGCTGAATTAGAAAATGAGTTGACGATTCTGTATTGCCCCCAGTCTATACCCCAAAGCGTCTGCCTCCATTATAAAGATCTGAGTGAAATCTGGCAAAGCTAGGATCGGCACTGTAGTTAGCTCCTTCAGATTTTTAGGCATTGACCATTTCAGCATTGCCTCAATTTTGGGCTGATCTACTGCCACCCCTTTTTTGATACAACATGGCCCAAATACTCTACACTAGCTTGTGTGAAACAGGACTTCTTCAAGTTGGCTCTCAGTTGGTTCTCCCATAGTTACTCTAACACCCTTTTCAAATGCTCTCATTGCTCCTCTTCTTCCCTGCTGTAGACTAGGATGTCATCAAAAAATACCAATATAAATCATGTGAGATAAGGTTTGAAATCCTTAGTCATAAGTGCTTGGAAAGTGGCTGAGATATTAGTGAGGCCAAAATGCATCACCAGTAACTCATAGTGTTCCTCATGAGTTCTGAAGGCAATTTTGGGCACATCCTCCTTCATTCTGATATGATGGTATCATGATTTTAGATCTATCTTGTTGAAGATCACTAATCCACTCAACTCATCTAATAGCTTGTCAATATCTGGTATGAGAAACTTATCAGGTATAGTTTCCTTGTTGAGCACCCTGTAGTCCACAAAAAATCATCAGCTACCGTCTTTCTTCTTCACTAATAGAACTGGGTTATATAAGGGACTAACGTTGGGTCTGATGATTCTTTCCTCCAACATCTACCTAATCTACTTTTCAATTTCATCCTTATGAAACTGAGGGTAGTGATAGGGCCATACATTGATGGGTGAGACACCCTCCTTTAGAATGATGACATTCTCCTGTTCCCTCGATGGTGGCAATCGCTAAGGTGGTTTAAACATCTCTTGGAATTGCTTAATCAACGATTGTATGGAGAGGGGTATGTCCCATCCCTCTTCCAATCTAGCTTCCTCTAAATTATGCAGCTCTACTAAATATCCTACACCCACCAACTGTATATTCCTCGCCATAGTTTTAAGAGAAACCATGGATTTGGATAGCTATGCATCTCCCTTTATCACCACCTTCCTTCTATCCACCATCAACTCCATCGTGAGTGCTCCCTAGTTAACCTTTGTGTCTCCCAAGGTCTGCAGCCATTTCATCCCCAGGATGGCATATGTACTTCCTAACTCCAGTGGAAGAAATTCTAACCTCACTTAAATCCCTTGGATGGTCAGTAGCACTCCTCTACATATCTCCTATCCTTTCTCCACCTTCCCCGTACCCATGCATCATCACCCCATAACAATCTATATCCACAAGTTTCACTCCTAATTGGTCGAAGACCTGAGTGGAAATGAAATTGTGGGTAGCCCCACTTTTAATTAGCACCACCACATGCCTGTTTTCTATCTCCCTCTTCACTTTCATGGTATGATTATTTGTGAATCCTACCACCAAGTTTAGGGAAACCTCACCCATATCCAAATGTAGCTTCTCCTCCATCTCCTCCTCTAACTCCCCCTTACCTCCCTCCTCAATTTCCTTGTCATCATAGATGGTGAGAACCTGAAGAGTTTGGTCATTGAACCGATACTTTGTATATACATCTCATCACACATGAAGCACAACACCTTAGCCCTCTTCTCCTGCATCTCCTTCTCAGACAGCCGCTTAAAATTTCCCCCACTCCCTCCTACTATCTTCTCCCGGGTGGTCTCCCGACTTCCTCCTATTGTAGGACCTTTAGGTGATAGATGGGTGGTCGTCATCCAATAGGTGCCCCCTGTGCTGCTACTCTTGGCTCCCCTCTTCAGATTTCATTGATTTTCAACTGCTATATCAACTTCATGGCCTCCCCCAAGTCACGAGGCATCAAAACCTTCATTGCTGCTTGGATCTCTGCCTTCAACCCCTTCATGAAATTCCCTTCCAATACAATCTGATAATCACTCCACTCTACTAGCTAGGTGCGTAAACCGCTCCCGGTAGTTTGTTGCTAATCCCTCCTACATCAGAGCAAAGAATTGCTCATAAAAATCACCTCCTTGGTCGTTTTGAAAATGTTCTATTATGCAGTCCTTGAATTCCTTCCAAGTCCTGATAGGTCTCCTATGGTCTCTCCACTGGTACCATGACAGTGTCTTTCCTTCCAAGCACAAGCTTGCCGCTGTCAGCTTCTCCTCCTTCAACCCATTGACGGCGAAGTACATCTCCCCTTCAAATATGGGCATCTTCAGCTTCCTCACCTTCTAATCTCCACCATTTCCCCTTATTCTTCCGTAGCCTCCCTCTCCCAAGTGCTCGGCTCTCCCCACGTCTCCCGGTCTTCCATTGCCCTGCCATAGCCCAAACCCCCTTCAAATTCCCCTCTTCTTTTTTCAAAATTAGCACCTCGATAGCCATAGTATCCCTCTTGGCATTCCTCATATCCACCTCCTTTTTCTTTCCTCTCGACAGGTTCCAGATTGGGTCTTCTTCTTTCTCCTTCCACGATTTTCACCTTATCTTTCTCCCTACGAATTTCAGAATTCGTGCTTTTCCCATCCACCCCTTTTGCCACAAAAGCCGCCGTTTGGTTGTGGATTTCCAACATTTTTTTCATCAAGTCCTGGAGGGCTACTTGTCCTTCCATGGAGGAAATCCTTTCCTCCACCGTTGTCTTGATTTTGTTCATCTCCCCATCAAGCCTTTCTTCAAGCGCATCTACTTTCTTGGCCGCCATCTCGTTCCGAATTTTTGTAGATCCAAAAATTCTGAATTTGTATTACAAAAACAACAACTTTCTCCTTTCTCGGCCAAAAATCAGTAATTGGAATTCACCAAAATCAACCCACGAACGGTCTCAAGACTTGCTTTGATACCAATTTTATAGGAAATACTTGAGTTCACAAGTAATCGTAAGAGTAATACTTGAGTTCGCAAGCAAAACTATCTCCAAATGGTGAAAAACAATGAGAATAATGCAAAATTTGGGTGAAATCAGCCCAAAAGCAATATATTGCATAGGAAAATCAAAGCCAAACAAGAATGAAAACAAGTTCGTCTCTCCCAAATCTCTAGATAAGAGAGTCTAGAGCCCAAGTCGCCAAAGAACCCTAATAGAGAACAAATCAAAGCATAACCTAAACCTAAAACATCTCATGATATTTAATGCAATAACTTTCTTAACAAATTTCCCTCCCAAGCCCTAGCCGCCCCCTCCTTTTCAATTTTGAATTTAATTGGACTAGTGGGACCCACTATAGTGGGCATCATCCATAGGGGAGGTGGGACTAGCCCGCCTCCTGTTAACACGAATTGGCCGTGGATGGGCCGGTTCAGGAGGAACCCACCTATCAGCAACATATTTGTTCCCTTGGTTATGGGCCATTGAACAGCCTTCTTGGCACCAAATGCTAGTAAGGATTGCACTCACAAGGAGGTTGTTGGCGCGGGAGGCCTCATTGGGCCCAATCAATCCTAGTTAATTTAGAACTTCTTCAAGTTGTGGCCCCTTACTCTTTGCCTCTTTACAGGATGTGGTCTTCAAACTTCCCTTTTGGGAAACTTCCCTTTCGGGAAGGAACAATTCCATAATTTTTTTTCTTTGATACCATTTTGATAGATCTGAATAAAGTTGCAATAGAAATTTTTGGAATTATGTGATCTATTTTATGAAACTTTGCTTTGTTAGCACCATTGTGATCATGTTGTCATCGCAACAAAAAATCCATCATTATTAGATTGTTACTTAAAGATTTTGTCAATGCCAAGCGCCACATGTTGCTCAAGATGGCCTAGTTTAGGTGCATTATTCAGGAAGGTTAGGGACAAGGTTATCTAATTTTGGGTTTTTTATTATGTCTGAAACTCAGAATGCCCTCAATAATCTCTTTAATTTTAAAAATCAAAATTAATTCATTTCAGCTTGATGATAACTCCCTCAAATTGAATTTAATATAACTATAAATTGTGAGCTCCAAAAAATCAGCGCCTCGATCTCTTCGTGCTTCGGGAGAGTTTTAAAAGATATGTTCCATTCAAATTTTTAGAAGGCTGACTTGATTGAAGATAAAACAAGAAATTTATGGTTTTAAAAAATTTGCGCCAGTGCCTCTGTGTATCGAGTGAGTTATTGTAACATCCCAAACTATGAGCCATTGAGATATTGTTCACTTTGGCCAAGACCTCATGTTTTTGTCCTGTTGGTATAAATTCCCTGGAGATCACCCATCTTAGGAGTGCTCTTAAATGAACACACTTAACTTTAAAATTTCGGATAAAATTTCAACAATTGCACCATAAAGTTTCTCAATATTTAAGAGTTTAGCTTTATTTTCTTAAGGGGTTTGACAGTTTTAATGGATTCTATTTCAGGTTAAATTTTATGAAGATAAATTAATTTAAAAATAAGATATTATCCATAAATTTCGCACATATTTTGTGAGGACTATAATGTAACATCTCATAATACCCGTTATCATTATTATAGAGTATCACATAGTTAAACATAACATTTTTCAACATAAACATAAGATACTTTTCATCATTTGAATATTTACATAAAACATCCAACATTATTTCTTTTACTAAATAAACGGAAACATCCAATAAATCTAAATTTCCTAACATAAAGGTTTATAGAGCCACTAAGAAATTCAAAAGAGTACGCCACTGTACTGTCTACATACCTAAGTTGCAGACTTACAAACATACCTAAACACTAGCATATAAAATGAAATAACTTGCAACTTATTTTGCATTGATATCTTCTTTTCCTTTTTCTATAAAAACCATCAGTATGAAAAGAACTAGTGAGCTAAGAGCCAAAATAAATTTTGCAAATTAAGTAGCAGTTAAATTGCATGACTAAATTTATAACATTGAAATTATAATAAAACAAACTTGACATTATTTATAAAATATCATAAAATCACATTTGACATTAACATTTACTTCCTCTAAAGTCTATATTAAATATCAATTAAAAGTTTTGGCTACACTTTCATAAAAATATTTAATAGAACCCAGGTAAATTTGATATTATCGTCATTGAACTACATAGAGGTTCCTTTTGCTTATTTAGGGGTCTCATTTGCTCCACCTTCTATGCAGGTAAAACATCTCTGGGATCCCTTTGCCTCACTTACAATGCAGTGTCATACATGGGGACCCTTTCGCTCCACCTGTAATTATAAGTTGTACATAATTTTTATAGCAATCTTTTCTAATTTTTGATATTCAATATATTTCATAACATAGTAATTCATACTTGACTTGTCATGTATAAAATTTTATAAGAGTCTATCGCTTACTATACTCACATACCAGGATTTGTTGGCAACATTACATTAATGAGCTGATTTTAAATTATTATCAGAAATCTTATTTTAAACTTCAATGATACATATATGCAATTGATTGTTCATACATAAGAAGTTGGAGTATGCTCAATTTCATTACTTTAAACAAACATACTTTATCTTATTTCCACTTGCAAGTTTGCATATGAATGCATAGTTGCTTGTAAATGCATACAAAGATGTATGTTCATATTCCATAATTGGAATTATTTTAACACAATTAACTTTTTAAATGAATCATCTGATATTGTATGAATCAATAAATTTTGATATTTACTTTTGTAATTTATAATTGTCTAACTTACCTCTTTGATTAATTACTGCTTCTTCCAATTCTACAACACACAACTTTTTCCTTTGATAAACTATTCAAAAACCTTTTTTCTACATATATCTAATGAATCGTAAAATTATGATTGATATATATTTCTTTAAAAATTTTCCTTTCTAATTAAAATTCTTTAAAATAATTAAAGAACTAAATTACTTACGTCAATTTGTTCTTTCCCTTATATTTCTCTTCTTTTATTTTAATAGAAATTGTTGACTTCAAGTCCACTCTCTCCACTCAAATCTTGCTGTGGAAATCAGCAGACGTGAATAATATATCCAAACAATTCCTTGCTAATTATGCTGCAATTAAACATAATTTTACTTACCCAAAAAATCTGTACTATTATATGATCTTCAGCTTGCATTCAGCATTCCTACTTTTATTTCACTTTTCTTCTTCTTTTTCTCTAAACTTTCCTTTGCTTCTTACTCTTCCAAACCCTTACAGTCACTGCTCTCACTCGGCTACCAAACTCTCACAGAAATTCCACTGTGCCGAAGACTCTACAGTGCCGCGGGCACTATATTGAACTATGACAGTAGATTCTGTGAATTCCTTTACAGCCCTAAGGAGCTATACCGAAATCTGCTACAGTGATTTTTGGGCACTGTGCCGAACTCTTGCATACGGAATTTCTGGCTTGCATGAAATAGGGGACATGGGTCCACTGCATAACTGCAAATGTACAAACCGAAGCTTCTATTCAGAATAAAAAACACAACTAATTATCTCTTTGACTTAAATTAATAAATCATTTTATCTGTTAATTTTAATGTAACAGACATTTTTCATCTATTTAATATTAATCTATTTGAATTTCTACAAAGATGTAGACATTTAGTAAATCATTTTCTGTTAATTTAAGCATACCTGGTTGGGTCTTACATATATTATCTACAATCAGGTTACTCATTGGTGTAAGTTCTTATAATTAATTACTTCTCAAATTTGATGTTTAGGAAAATTTATCACCTTTCACTTAGAGCAGGTGGTGGAGGAATGATGACAAACTCAATCAAGATTTTATGATGCTGTCGTCTTGAATTGTCAGTCCCTAGTCTACTTAGACATAAGAGATACTGACCTAACATGAATAAAGGATTCTTGACAACAATCATAAGTTACTTCTTCCAAGGGTATCTTATAGACATGGTGTGATGTCTCATAATCTAAATTGGAAAAACTTGTATATTTTTCTTTTTCCTAATTTATTAACCAGAGCTACCAATATCATCTAGAGAAGACAGTAGAAAATATACATATATTACTATTTGTCCAATATTTATACATTGATTCATAACCAAAAATAACATATATAATAGTCATGATATTCAATCAAAACAACTCATTACAGAGAATATATCTTGGTCACAGAAAGAATCAACATGGACAAAAAAAAAAACTAGAATTTGCTGCCCAGATCAACCTCACTTATTCCTTACCCTTAACTAAAAATATATAATAATTACATAATGATAACCAAAGTTCAGCAAGTTATCAAAATCTACAATTGAAATTAATGACAAAATAGAAACATATGCAAGTAAGAAATCATATTCCAATGAGGAATGATCTATCATATGCCTCATCATTTCTTATGATCAAATGTGTTGCATGTCATGTGTTCTCAGTCATACACTATGTATGGGTATCTGCACAATACTACTCTTACTGCACATCAGTCATATTTCTGGCATCGTTCAATCAAACAATCAATCATACGAATTGTATCATATATTATGTCTTACATCTTGTATCTTGCATATCTTGTATTTTTTTATCTTATATCATGTCTCTTATATCATGTATCAACTTACCCTTGGGTCATCCTAACATGAACCAATCTCATTAATCTTGTGATTAAGCCACTAAGTATCAGTCTCATCGGTCATGTCTCATTAATCATTAGTCTTATCAACATCAATCTTATTAGTTATTAGTCATTAGACTCATTAATCATATAAGTATCAATCTCATATGTCCTATCTAGCAGATCATTTCATTCATTTTATTTGTTCTTACATGCATTTCATATCACTGCGTTGGCGCCATAGACCTTAGTGCCACTGCGTTGCATGCATAAGTTCAGATTACTGTAA
The DNA here is from genome assembly GCF_001605985.2 of Dendrobium catenatum. Taxonomy (NCBI): domain Eukaryota; kingdom Viridiplantae; phylum Streptophyta; class Magnoliopsida; order Asparagales; family Orchidaceae; genus Dendrobium; species Dendrobium catenatum. The sequence continues at coordinate 882,674 of NW_021319725.1, read as the reverse complement.
AATATAGAATAAATCAATGTTACACTCGCATAAGCTCAGGCTCCTCGAAGGTCGCATGCATCATATTATTACTTTCTTCTCCTTATTAGGCACCTTTCGGCCTACGGGTTCTCGCAGACCAATTGACCTATTAGGGTGCTATTCTATCAAAGGGATGTTGTGCAATATCTAGGGTAAAATTATTTTTAAGCCTTCTTAAAAAATTGCTTCATATATATTTCATGCATTCAAGTCAATTATCATATATTGAATTAGAAACAAATCAAAAGAGTCAAAAATTTTAATTGTATTTTTTTCAAGCATCAATTACCCTACATATGTCAAATGACCAATTATCATCTACTCTAGGTGTCAACCCCATCTCCTAAAAAATTTAATTAACAATTTTACACATTCTTCATAAAAAAGATTAGACTCATGGTTTTAAAGTACCTAAGTGGTTAGTTGGGTCTCCAATAAAGGACGAGGTAAGTCCATATTTGTATTGCAGTAGCTAGGTTCAGGCTATTGTTATACAGTGCCCAATTTAGATCTAGGATTCGGGACGAACTCAAAATCATAAGTCCATAACTTTCAGGAATACAATCCCACCATTCTAATAAATCAACAACTTAAATTAAAATTCTCTTCAAATCATAATTTAAAGCTCAACATATAGGATAGGCCACGATATTTCTGAAGTATTTTAGAATCCCAAAATACCTACCATCTTTTCTCTTTTGACCTCTAGAAATAATTATTCAAATTTGATCCAATCCCAGTTTAGATTTCCAACCTCAATTCCTTTGATATCACTCCTTAAAAATCTTTTTTTAAAAAACCATCCGTTATTTTAATTGAGAGTTTTCTAAAGAAACTCTAGTTTCTTACGATGTAATTAACTACGAGATCTTGCACTCGTAGGAGATTTAGAACCCAGATCAATTTTTAAAATTATTTTTTTAAAAACTCAATTAATTTCCTTTAGGAAAATTAAAATCAACGACAATCATTGTCATCATATTCAGACGATTGATAATAATCAATATTTTTTCCCTTGGGAAGATATATCCTTTGTTATCATGACACTGAATATGAAATTAATGATCTTTCATCCAGATTATAATAGTTAAATACTAATATAACATCATTTTGACCCTTCATGGTCATATGCAATTTTTTCCTGAATTTGACTATCATCAGTTTCGTTATCTGAACCCATTAGTGAATGATATTTTTGCTTCCTGAGGTGATATATTGCTCATAATTTTGTGTTTGATTTTAAACCTAAAATTCTTAAAAAACAACTTTTCCAAAAAAATAACTTTTCCAAAAAAATAACTTTTCAAACCTCTTTTTTAAACTCAAACAAAAAAATAGCGGCTCCGTTGGGGATAAATCTCTATCTCTCCATCTTTAATAAATATAGAAATTTTATTACTTCGATAGTTTTGTCTACCCTTCTTATGTTGGTCCCTCTACCCATTACTTCCTTGGGTGAGTGTGGCTAATAAAAACAAAAGTTAAAAAAAGAGGTGAGTGAGGAAACCTCTATCAAAGTTGAGCTTTGACATTTTGCCCTCAAATTAATTAGGGGAATGAAAGAGTCAAACCAAACCTTTTAAAATATTTGTGTAAATTTTATAGGAGCGAGCCTATGATTTATTTCCCATGATTTCTCATATAACTTATAATTGAGAGAGTTTAAACTTTAATTGGAATATATATATAAATTTCATGAATATGGAGATCTCTAGATGATTGAAAATTGCATTGTAGATTGCCCAACATCTACTAACATGAATTAGGCATTGATTATAAAAATGGTTCCTATAAGGTGACTAACAGGGTGATCATGGTGTGAGTTAATGTAGATTGACCTTCAAAATTATCTATATTATACATATGAGAATAAAGCTTAACACTGATCTTCTCAAGACAAACGAAGATTGATGAGGGTTATTATGTCCACATAATTATATTTGTCGATTAGAACATTTATATTATAAGTAGGAGGAACCTCTATTCCATTTAAGATGATGAGAGAATCTTAATATGTGTACCATATTACTTCAAATCCAAAGTCATCAAATATAATTTGAGTATCTTTTGATGTTTCTTCTAAAACTAACGAAATGATAAACAATATTTATTATCTCACAATAGTTTTCACAACACTATTGACTTCATTCCTAGCTCTTATGATTCCCTCCATCTTGAGGGTGGATATTGTCAAACTGGTCTTGAAAGTACAAGCTCAAATATCTATGAGGAATCATGTGTTCAATTTCTTCATTCAAGTGAAATATTTTTCTAATGAATGTCCTTCAAAATGATAAAAATGATATTATGTAGAAACCATCATCATTCGAGCTCTTACCATCTTTAATCACCTGATTTGTCGATATTGTGGATGTATGCGAAAATATTTCTATGAATGTATTCAATAGTGTAATTAAGAGGTTGATGTTGACAATACTGAGGTGAGTGAGTAGGGTGATCTCAATCCCTTGATTGCTCCTATTTTCTCCATTGAAGATATGAAGTAGTCTCTTGATGCTGGTTCATGCCTTTGTAGTCGAGCTGTCGAAATTGCTTACAGTAGATGATGATAGCCTCATATATGCATGGCAATTTGTTTGTAGATTCATTCACAACATATTACCTTTCACTACAGGAAAAATGCATATTTCCAGTGACCATTTACCACACAAAAATGTCCTAAATCCACTGAAAAGTAGCTTTCCAATGGGTTTCTTTTTGCAAGTGAAACGCACATCGGAAAGTGGCCTACAGCGGAAACTTTCCGATATAAAAATTTCCAACAGTGTTTCGAGGAATTTTTGTACATAACCATGGCAGAAAAATGACACATTTTGAGTCAAATTGCCTACGAATATTCTGTAGGTAATTATGATAGACTTTTCTTCTGGAATTGGCAACGAAGCTATCCATCATAATTTCATTGGTAATATCAGTTCAATTGTTCGATGACCAACCGCCAAAAATTCAGACAACACCTGCTACCATAAATTTTGGTGACACCTATTTTTGAAATTCTACCAGTAATTTTGGCGCATAATGATGGCCATAAATAGATCACCAAACTTGGCATATCGTCATTCTGACATTTTTTTTGTTAGAAATTCGTCAGAAATCCGTAAGAAAAAAAACACCTTACCTCAATAATTTTACAACATAACATATTTACATTCACAGTCAATCAAAATAATTAATTTCAACATTTCTAAAATTGCATTTCAGCATTTCACTAGAATGTTAATGCTAAAGTAATTACACATTTAATTAAAAGCAAATGTTCAAATACCTCTACAATAAACGTCCAGTTCTTATACAATAAATACTCAACATAAAATTTAAACACATATAATCTAGTCAAAATCTATATCGTCATTCTCATATGTCAATGCTGGCTGTTTTCTACTAAACTGCCCCCATTTTCTGCAGCTCCAATATTTAACTTTGGTGCATCTACATTTCAGCTTGTGATTTTCGAGCATTCTCTAGCTCTTATTTATAATACCCATATCAAACTTTAGCAATGAAGACCTATATATAAATAAATCAAATATTTTTCTCCATATAATCATAAAAATGTTACTTAACAGGGAACTTCCCAGCAATTTTCCACTCTCACCAAAGTATATTAGATATACAAAATATATATTATGATAGCTTATTATAAATTTTAGAGGTCAAGTGATATTTATCATAATACCTATTATTTTTAAACTTTGTTATGATATTTATTATAAAGTAAAAAAGTATAAGCTCCATGATGATCAGTTAGAAATACTATACATAAGGCATGTATTATATGATTACGTCGATATGAAATAAAACAAAATTTTCTATCAAGATTATTGATTATCTTAATCTAATTATAAATTACATCCATGATTCATTATTTCTGAATCAATTATTATAAATTTTATTTGATTAATATGTGTATTAGCAACTTTGGACACAATTTCAAGTATAGCACTTGATCAAATAGCTTTAAGAATGTTACATTAAGGGTTAGCATTACACAATATTAACAGGAACGGAGCTATAACGGGGGCCCTGGGGGCACGAGAGAGCGGATGAATGGCCTTGGAGTGGAAGTTGGACAAATTAAAATCATTGCGAATGGCCGATTAGAAGAAGTCAAATCGAACGGCCAATGGGAGAGGGTTTTTGCATGAGAATGGATGCAGCAGAGAAAATTCACCTAATTAGACATAGTAGGGGGCAAAGCGCTGATGTAGGGCCCTCTCCGACGGTATTTAATTTCCAGCAGAATTTTCACCGTAATTTTACTTGAGAAAATTCCACCAGCAAATGACTCTAGTTTTAAGTAAGCAGACGGTATTCCGGTGGCATTCTCGCAGGTAAAGTGCAGCGAATATTCTGCCGAAAAGACTGCTAGCTAACTTAAAACTGGGGTCATTTGATGGTAGAATTTTTGCTGGTAAAATTACCACAAAATTTCCGCAGGAAGAACGTCGAGAAACATCGCGCATATTTCCATCATCAAATTCGCCGGTAATCGCATTGTTATTTCCGGCAAGTTATGGTCGGTCGAAAATTTAGTCGGAAATAGACATTTTTCTTGTAGTGTTTTCCTAACAACCAAAATGTTCTTTTAAATGTGTTCTTGCCTATTTCAAATGATTCATATGCTTTCTAAACGACAATGAAAATTCTGAATGATTATAGTTTTTCACAATATAAATTGAAAGTTTTTTTAAAAGAAAAAACATAATGAAAAGAGCTCCAGCTTGTAATGTATCATTAAAAAGAAATAATTACAAGTGTAAATAGATAGAGAATCTGTCAGAAAAGAAAAAGGACCAGCAAAAGCATTCAAGATGAATTTGAAGCAATAGAAGCAACTCTCTAAGAAGAAATCAAGCCATCAGCAATCTCACGCTTATCCAATTCGAACCCAACAAAAAGTTATTTTAAGCCTCTTAGAAGATGATATTGTCCGGGAGAAAAATAATTGTTGCAACAATAGTTTAATGAATCTTTAAATAGAATTAGTATCTATATATCTTCTACTTCATCTCCAGCCATATCACATTTCCGTCAATGTCATTGTTAGCTTGTTCTTCACTTTCCTTTGCCTCCAGCAACTACTCAACTCATTAAATTTATGCCCAAATTTAAAACATTGAAAACATTTTAGTGTATTGGGCTTAACATGTCTGCACTCTAAGTTTTGGGTTTAGTTTATTATCTTGATTAATTGCAGCTGGGATGGTTGGGTGATTTAGTTGTGGCAGAGCTGCAGAAATTTTAGTCAGTGGTTATTGGATTCATTATCTTCCACAGCTAATTCAGTGAACTGGTGATGACTTAAGTGATTTTGAATGCCGAATGAGTTGCATTTTGGCTTACAACGCCAAATTAAAAACCTAAGATAATGACCACACCAAGCTCAACTCCAATTTGTTATATAAGATGTCATTTAGGCCCCCAATATATCGTGCAATGATTTGAATATGAGATTCATTGAGATTGTTCCATGCACTCAACCTGTAGAGTTAAAAAAAAAAAATTAAAAAAAAAATCTATAAAATTCTTATGTATATTCATTTACAGAATGAGCCCCTAACACACAATGCTGATATTTTAAGTAAAGAATTTGCTCAAAAACAGTGGGGAAATGAACCCTCAAAAGCTATATATTTCATTTCATACCAACTCCAAATCCATCATTTCTCTTCTCTATGTCTCATTTGCAACAATTGTAGTGCCCACCAAGCACTAGCACCTTCTCTCAACTTACAAGCAACATACTTCACTCGTTTGTCCGGTTCAACCTCCGTGTACACAAAGGTATCAACAACATGTTCCTAGTTTTAGTAGTCTTTGATGAGCAAACGTCCATCGAAGAATGAAATCAGTGCCATGGTATCATAACATTGCTCAAAATCAATATCACAAAGAGCTTATTGGTGATATAGAGTTTCTCTTTGATAGTGGCAAAGTCATATTTTTTTTAATCAGACACACAAATTAATTATTTTAAAATTTTTATCAATATTTCTTCAATAACTATTTATAATTTTAAATTCTAAAATTTTAGAGGGTTCATAAATTAAAATTTTTTAATAAAATTTCTATTTATATAATTGAAATAATATGATATATAAAAACTTAAAAATTATTTCAAGTGAGAGCAATAGTCTACTCATGCCCCCTTAATTCGACCCTTTATTTTACTATAAAAGATTAATTTGTTTGGAAGATATCAAAATATATCACTGATCAAATACTAGATGAAGTGCAAAATTTCATTAAGACACTTTGGAAAGGGCTTCAATGTTGATGCCTTTGACCCCACTCACATAAGCCTGAGCTAGAGATTAGATTTTTTTCTTTTTTATGGATGAACATAGGTTTGAGAATTGTATAATAATTATAGTTAAACATACACATACATGATGCATGCAGATAGTGGCGGAGTCATAAATTTTTTAATGGGGGCATAATATTTATATAAATGTAAATCACATAATTGATCATTACACAACTCTCATTGATCTGTTAGTTGACTATCAACCAGAGGACTTGTGTTCAAAGGTTGAGTAAGTAATTGATATGTGAGTTTGCCTAAATTAGCCTAAATGTTTCTATATTTAAGGAATATGTGATTGGTTGCATCAAAGCTTTAAGGTGTTAAGTTGTACAGGTGAATAGGTTGGCAAAACTCATAAATCTTAAATGCCTCCATTTACGGAGAAGAACAAAAAAGAACATTGAAGCCAAAATGAGAACCAAAAGGGTCAAGTTAAAGAAAAAAATGTGATGATTTTACTTTGTAAGGGTCTGACACTGAACAAAAATCATCAAAACAAGTAGTCTTCATTCTTTTTAAATATAAGCTCTTCAGCAAAGGAAGATGATATTTTACCTCTGATAATCAAAATTCTAACCTCCAATAATTAATGTCATAATTCCCCCTTAATTATAAAAAAATTAAGCATATCTTAACAGTTTTCATCAACTCATATAAAGTTGCATTTATTTGATATTTAATTATTTCATAAAGTTTGGATACAATTGAACTTTTTTTTTCATGACTACATTTATTGTCCCACACGCCCCGATTTTATAACCAACATGACGAAACCTATTCATTCTAGATACATCAATACATTGCATTTAACCCAGTCAACTCGATCGATCCATCACTAGCTACAACCATCAGTCCCAAAGCCAACTTTTAAGTTTCCCACAACATAGACTACATTGAACATGCATTGTTGCATATTACCAATAATCACAATCTCACTATCATCATTATTTTTAGTGAAGGCTAAGCATACTTGAGATATTCTGTTCACATAGAGTATCCATGTGAAATCAATGTTGCAAGTGGGACTAGACAATTTTATTTCTCGTTTCTCTTATTTAACTTGAAGTATTGTACACCCCTTGGTTAGTTTTGTTTTTATATTTTTATCTATTATGTGTAGAGCGTCTCAGCGCTCTAGATTTTTTTGGTGTTGTGTGGCTCTGAGTTTTTGTTTTTTTTTTTTTTAAATTCCACATTAAATCAAGGCATAATTTTTTTCGCTGCATTTTCTCTTTCTTGTTTCTAAACGTTGTGTGGGTTACTTTTCCAACAGAATCTTTTGAAGCGAAATTTCACTTAAACAAATGTGCCTACTTATGTGAGAAAAGGCTAATTATAAATAGAGATTGTTATGACACTTAGTGCAATTCACAAAAATGGAGTTTGTTACGTAGATGGATAATTAGTTTTATTGTACGTGCATTAAATGATAACAATTTAAATTATATTTTTTGTGATAAAAGATAAAATTATTAATTTTATCCCTTTAAATAATTCTAATTATTAATTACATTAGTGAAAAATAATATGTTTTTTAACTTTGATCAGAAAAAATGAGGATAAAATATTTCAATAAAGAGAATATAGATTTATAGATTTCTTAAATTTTCTTAACTTTGATCAAAAGAGTGGATAAAAAATAATCTTCTTACTATTTTAAATCGAAAGCTCATTAATAAGGAAATTGGCTTTTCCTTTAAGCAAGTGACAAAAGAACATATTGCAGAGAACATATGTATTATGTACTAGTAGTTAGCTGGACAAGTAAAAAACTTATAAATTAGTGAATTTGCACTAAAAAGAATAGCTATAGTCCAAATTCTAATAATCAAAAGGATAGACATAATATAATGCGTTATGAAATAAAGGAAGGAGGGCCAGGGCTAATTAAATTCTCAAATACTACAATTCAGGGAATTGACATTTTACTTGAATCAATTTGGGAAGGAAACATTCAAGATAGCATTAGAAAATTTAGACAAAAGAAACGATCCTACTGTATGAGACACAATGTAATAAAAATTTACACTTGACAGAGGCCTTATTGAAAAGAAATTATAATTAGATTTCTTCCTTCTATTGTAGTATAAGTATGTGCTTACATAATTAACAGAGGAAAGAGTCAAAAGACGACTAAGTAGTTCCACAATTGGCATGTAATAATGATCAGACGAAATTAGAAATGAAAGTATCTCAATAAACATATCATTTTCTCCAAATTACACATTACTTCATAACAAAAGATTAATACATAAGAATTGATCAATTCAATATATAAGAAATATATCATTATTAATTTTCTATATCAACTAAACATATAGATACAAGCCCATCCTCTCATCAGTTCCTCTTTTGCAAGGGACAAATCATTACCATAATGACTGCAACTTTTTATGTTAACTAAAAAAATCGATCATATTCATATGCAACAACATAAAACAAATAACTAGACTTCACAGTAATGAGTTGGTCCACTATCAACTATAAGCTAAAGACAAAAAGGGTTTTAGATCAGAAGATATCTAAAATAAAAGGAGTAATATAGGAATCCAAAATTCATTAGAACCATAAATAGTGCAATTTTATAAATCAACCGCAATGAAATCATAATCTAAATGCCTCATAAAATTATTCATACCTTTATTGAAAACCCACCAACTATCCAGGATCACATATGATAATTATAAATTTATATAAAAAATAATCATCAAGTTGTATCAATTTTGTGTACATTACCAAGAAACATATATATATATATCCATCTCAACAAGAATACGAGCTACAGAAGGTCTAGTTCTAGAAGCAGTGGCTTGATCCGTTTGCAAAGGTCTACCAAAAATTGATCCTAATGCATGCAGAACTTGTTGATTGAAAAAATGTAAACGAAGGTTAGGAAAAGAAATCCAAACAGGAACGATGGGAGATTCCTCTTTAATATCAAAAAAAGGCGTCCACTTTAAAATCCACATTTGACAGTTGAAGATGAAATACGAACGCCTAGCGAAAATGCGACTATAATCCAAATCATTCGATAATTGAATCGCAACATGCCTTGAATCGAGCAAACCGACCGAATAAAATCCCGAAAGTTTTAAAGAAGCAAAAAATTGTCGAATAGCATCAAGATTAGGTCTACGAAGACCAAATTTACCGACAAGAGTGAACTTGAAAGGAGATGCAAGTTTCAAAACTTCCTCATCCGACAATAAGATCGCAGGAACACCATTAAAAGTAGTTTGAGTGAGAGAAGGCAGATCATCACCTGCTGAAGCTTTACCGGCTAGTACCTCTTTGAAAGATCTAGATCTCGGAGGAGATGTCGGAGAATCATCCACGAGGTTGAAAAATCCCTTGCTCTTTTGCGGAATAGGCTCAGAAATCTTCCCCCAGGAGGAGGAAGACGCTATTCCGGCCATCCCAAAAGAGCCCAGAAGGGCAAAGATCACCAGCCGAAGCCAAAACTCAAAGATCGCTAGAGAATAACTCACAAAACAGATGAAACGAAGGACGCAACGAACGGAAGCAAAGAAACCCTAAATCGCCAGAGCGGCTAGGGCGAGCGAAGAGAGAGAGCGTTAAACTAATTTTGTGATGACGTATCAATAATAATAATAATAATAATAATAATAATAATAATAATAATAATAATAATAATAATAATAATAATAATAATAATAATAATAATAATAATAATAATAATAATAATAATAATAATAATAATAATAATAATAATAATAATAATAATAATAATAATAATAATAATAATAATAATAATAATAATAATAATAATAATAATAATAATAATAATAATAATAGTTAATAATAGTAGTAATTAGTAATAATAATAATAATTAATAATGCTAAAACTAATAAGAATACAGAGAGAAGAAGATGGCTGTAAGTGGCGGTTTGGCTAAGTGGAGGAGGTGAGCTTGGTTTGAAGGCTATAAAGTTGCGGGTCAGAGAAGAGGGAGGAGTCGAAGGCTTCATTTGGTAAGGACTCGAGGTTGATCGGTCTCTGGTTACTGTGTGAGAAGAAGGCAAAGACCTGGGTTGGAGCTGGCTGGATTGGAAGAGAGGGTGACGGATAAAGACGAGATCTGGTAGCATAATGCTTCGACTCGGTGACTACATGCGTAAGAAGGCTGGCATGGTCGAGTTTTGAAGATGGAAGGATAAAGCTTGCTAAGGGAAACTGTAGGTGGAAGTCGGCCTGCAGACGGGAAGATGAGTGCTTGGGTCGGGCTTCGATCGAAGCAGGCGAGATCGAGAGGAGTGGAGGAGGTTTGATCGGATATTGCGATTCCAGTCGAGGAGGAAGCCGAAAGTTTTGGCGTGTAGCTCGGGTTGGAATCACATGTAGGATGCCAAAGTAGGAGAGGCAATGGAGATAAGAGAGGCTACGATAGGGATTTATTAGAAGCTTTCCTGGGTTTGGTCGGCAGTTGTGAAGCGTGAGAAAGATCATGAAGGGCTATGGAGTTGTGGCCATTTTGGGTTTTCACGTGTGTGAGAGAAGAAGAGAAGCTTGACGGTTTCGTTCGTCTGGTGTTTAACGACAACCGTGAGCAGCAATCGGGGCAAGCACTTCGCACGCATGAGAACACTTCGGTGCCATTTGCAGGGCAAATTATTGCATCAGGTCGCCTGACGGAGAGATCCGTTCGGATCCTCTCTGTCTACAGTAAAGCGCAGGTTACTATAGCACACTTGCGCTTTACTGTAGACAGAGAGAGATCCGAACCGTCAGGTGACCTGATGCAATAATTTGCCCATTTGCAGACTGGGGAACTTGATACTGTAGCAAGAGTCACGATTTCTGTAGGATTTGCGTAGAGGTAATGATTCATCTCTTTTTTTTTTTTTAACTGTGCTACAGAGGTCAACATGTATAAAGACTATTGTCCCAGAATTGGCTAGTAGTCATATAAAGAATGAATCTTGTAATAAGTTTTTGCAAAATATTCTAATGATTTGATGCATGAAAATAATATAGATCCAATATTGTCATACAAGAATATAACTGAATTGCCTATGAACATAGTGTTGCAAATTCGGTTTCATGGATTGTATTTTGATGATTAGCAAACACTCTTTCTTCTCTTCGACTGCCTTTTACTACTGACATTTCAGGACTCAAAGATCAGACGGAAATCAGAGCCAGCTCAAGATTGGGTAGATTAGAGTTGAGTCAGTCTGTAATTTTTCTTTTCTCTTTCTTGAGTCAATTGTAATGTTGGAAGTGTCTAATACTAAGTAACCCTTGACACACACACACACTTGAGTGATTTAGAATTTCTGTTTTTACTCACATCGTCCCGGACGATATTAATATCGGCCTAAACGATTGAGTTCAAAACAGAAACTCTAATCAGGATTTCTGAGTTAAGACAGCCGTCATTAGCCGATAGGCCTAGACGATACTTGTATCGGCTAAGATGATAGGCTCAAAACAGAAAGAAATAGCCGTCATAATCAATTTAGGTATTCTATATTTTTTGGAAATCGACCTAGACGATATTGGATCGGCCTGGACGATATTACACAATTATGGGTAAATTGACCAAGCAATCAAGGAAGTAATTAAGGATGATTGATATGATCACATCGTCCTGGACGATCTATTCAAAAACCTTTAGTTACTCCTGGATGATAAATATTGGCCAGCTCAAATTCCGGGCGATGTTCTGGCCGATTTGGATCGGACAACTCAAATTTCGGGTGATGCTCTGGATGATTTTCCTCTGATTTGAACTGATTGGCTCGGACGATCAGGCCAATTTTCAATCACCCAGTTCATTTTCAGAGCGGTGTTCTGGCCGAAGATCTATGATTTGAACTGATCGTACATGACGATAGTATTATCGTCCTGGACGATAAGGTCGGCAACTTGCAATTAATGAGCTATTTTGAGCTCTTCTTGATAAGAGCTATTGTCCAACGTTTTTGAAGATCTTTTGCTTCTATCTTGACTTGAGAAAACCTAAAGGAGAGAGAGAGAGAGAGAGAGAAAGAGAGAGAGAGAGAGAGAGAGAGAGAGAGAGAGAGAGAGAGAGAGAGAGGATCTTGTGAGGGGGAGCTTGTGAGGGGATTCACAAGGGTTGCTCCAAGTATTGTTCCACTTCTTCTTCCACTAGAGTTTCTTGTCCTTGGAGGGGTTGGGAGAGTTAAGCTTCAGCGATTGATCGAGGTTCTCTACCTGCTTCAGGAGGAAGCAAAAGGAGTTGGGTTCTCTGCCTTGTCGGGGGTGGCAAAAAGGAGGTGTTTGTAAGGGCTTCTTCACCTAGATGTGGGGGCTAAAGGAGAGACATGATTGTAGTGCAATACTCGGAGGGCTCCTCTGAGGAGTGGACGTAGGTCGAGTTGGCCGAACCACTATAAAACTCTTGTGTTCTTTTTTATTGCTTCCGCACTTTATTTTCCGCACTTGTTTTTCTGTGGTGATTTTGGTTTATGATATTTGTTGGTCTTTTGTTTAAAGTTTTTTTTTTTTATAAAAATTCTAATTCACCCGCTCTCTTGTTTAGCCTTGGCTACTTTTTAAGGACCTAACATCCCTAACGAATTTTTGCATAAATTATTTTTAATAAGGAGTTTAAGATGATTATTATAATGATTACTAATATAGAAGTTAAAATTTAGTAGCAGAGGATATAGTCCCTAATATTATTCACTCTTATTTTCAAACTATTCTTTTTGAGTCATATAAGCCCAAGAAATATGATTGCATTCCTTAGGTGAGCCCCGAGCTATGATGCACCGACACTTCTCAAAGAGGCGTGCAGTGTCCGACACGTATCCGACACGACACGCTTTCGACACTCCTTTGACACGTGTCAGACGCATAAAAATGTGTCTGATTAATTATATTAAATACAAATTGGACACACGTGTCCGACATACGTATCTTAAATATTTTTTGAATTGTTTAAAAATATAATTTATTGTATTTAAAATTTTTTACTTATTTAAAATACAAAAAAAACAAAATTTCTTATTTCCTATATATCCACAACATCAAATCAATCGTCCGCACTTAATACCTCATGCATCAAATATTCTCATTTTCATTTCTCATTGGTTGGTTACAACTTTGATTCCATAATAATGTCTGATGTTATCTCAACATTGATGTCTAATGTCTTTACAACATCAACATTTCAAAATGATCTCCATATCAAAGTCTGACACTGTCTTTATATTGATGCTCGATGCTAGCAAATTCTACACCCACAACTTGACATCTCATCTTTGTCCAATGTCTTCTCAACATCAACGACCAGCATCCTCATAACACTGACTATAAACGCCCTTTTAACATTGACGCTCAATATTTACAGCATAACATCAATGCTTGACTCTCGACAGCATTGTCATCTCATCTCTCGATGGCTGATAAATGACATCGATGTTCGACTCTCGATATCCTAATATTAGTCATTTTAAGCATAAATTCTAGTTAAATGACTTATTAATTCTAAATTATTTTTAAAATTATACTTATTCAATCTTTAGACACTATTTTTAAAACATAAAAATTATAATATCGTGTCCAACCCATATTTGTGTCATATATTTTCAATAATTGATGTGTCCCGTGTCTTTGTCGTGTCGTATCTGTGTCGTCCTGTCCATGTCTATGCATCATAGGGCCTGAGTAAACCCCTAAACACTATTAGCTACAACCAAACTTCTACTCTTTTAAAAATAACATGTAGTTAGCAAGAAATTGATATCTTTAACAAAAAAAAAAAGCTTTCAAACTTTTGATAAAAAAATTTTAACCAAGTATAAAATAACAATAGAATCTTAAAAAAATTATTCAATTTCATAATTAGACATAGGAAGGCAATCAAGGTAGAGAACATCTATTTGTAGACATTAATATGAGTTAAAATTGATTCAGAATAATTTATAAAAAAGTTTAACAAATAACAATAATTATTTATAGAGGCAAATAAAATAATAACAATAATTATTATTTTTAGAGATAAAACCTGAAGATTACATTAACTTCCTTGTAAAGCTTATCCTCTTCAACATAAAATTCTTTAAGTGTGGTAAGATGTTTACTTAGCTAGCATGATTCATATTAATTTTGGTCATAAACACCTTTTTTTTTTGGGTTAAATCCCACAATAGTATTACGTGTTAATAATAAAAAAAAGATTACAAGTCCTTAGAGGGGTTTAAAACCCACTAATGCTCAAAGAGCTACAATCAAAATAATAGAAACCTCTAAAGTTAAAGATCCTCATCTAATTACAAAAGAAAATCCAAAAAGATCTTCTTAGGACTAAGAGAGATAAAAAGTAAGAGAAAAACTTAGGGGGTACAAAAATCATTAATAAAGGCATAACAAGCTTTACAAACATCTTAAATAATAAGCCAACATTTTCAAAAGAACGAAGTTGTATAATCATCTAGCCCAACAATAAAATCAATATTCATATCCATCAGGGTAGTGAAAATTTCTATCTCATCAGGACATCTGGAAAGAAAATTGTTATCATCATTAGAAATAAGAGAGGGAATGAAATAAGGAAAAGAAATAGGCTCAACATCCTTCTAAGACCCATGTAATTGAAAAAAAAGGAAACAACCGAATCACCAATCTCATCCTGGTCCTCACACCAGTTCGCATTATCCATTTAATTTTATTAATAATGGTTTTGTTTCCCTTCCTAGTAACAATAGAATGAAAGTATTTGGTGTTCCTCTCAACTTCAAAAATTTATTTAGAAGCAGCCTTTTGCCTCCGTAACATTTCTTCATAGTTTTTTGCAAGTTAATAAGCTTAGTCTTAGCATTACACAACATATCCCAATTATCAAGAGAAGGGTTAATGGAATTACTATTTAAGGTTAGTAACTACTTCTTCCACTTTTAAAATATTATAAAAAATATTGACAAATCTATTCTTATTTCATCGTCTAAGAAACTGCTCGAGTCCTTTTAGCTTTAAGGCTAAACACACCATATAATTCTTATCATGAAAATAAGTTAAAAGGGCAATCCAATTCTCCTTGACCACATATAAAAAATCAGGAGCTTGCAGCCATACATTTTCAAATCGAAAAGGGTAAAAACCATTACAATGAGAATGATGAATTTTAGCTAATAAAGGAACATGGTCAGAGGCCGCTCTACTAAAGTGATCCATAGAGGTAATAGGAAAAAGAGATATTCATTCATTGTTGAAAAGGATTATGTCAAGCCTATCCAAAATATTGTTATTAGATCAAGTATAAAGAGATCTAGAGAACCCTATATCGGTTGGACCACAAGCAAGAATAGAACTACTGAAATAATCCATTTCAAATATATTGGGAAGTTACCCTCCTAATTTTTCTGCAGCATTAGTAATAATGTTAAAATCCCACCCCGAAAACAAACTAAGGACCTTAATAATTATTATTGAAATCTTTAGAGGCCAATGAGTTTGATATTATTTAGTTTAGGCAACTGGCCATAAACACCTCAATTTGAATGAGAAGATTTAATAAACCAATTCTAAGAAATTAAAGTGCAAAATTTTTTTAGTCATGATATTCAATGCTTTAGTAACAAACAATTGCAAAAGTAAGTAAAGACAATGTGATTAAATAAATTGGAGCTTAATGACTTCAGTAAATGTAAATAAGAAAAAGAAGATTAGGCGTAAGGATAGTACTTCATGGAAGCTGCTATGACAGAAAGTAAGCAACATTCCACTTGCATTCACATGATTTAACTTACCTACACCTTTGTTATTTTTCATTAATTTCAAAAAGTTCTATATCAATTAAAGATGTATCATGCACAAGATTTTCTAGAATTTCGAATAAATATATAGGATCATGTTCCCAATAACTTCATAAATTCTCTCATTAAAGATGTATCATGCTTCAAACAGGATTTTCAACTTGATTGAATAAAAAAGAAGAAAGCAGAAACAGAACTATTTGATAAGATCAAAGGGTAGTTTCTCTATCCAAAAGATATATTATTTGGTTTAAAATTTGATGGCAGAATATCCAGGTAGGGAATGCCAAAAAGATATCAAGTGGCACTTTCATTTCTGACACAGTTCAAAGAAGCATCCCTAATAGAAGAATGGCAGCCTAAGATATATCTAGTTTTTCTAATTTCTAAGAATTGTCAGTTTATACAGGATAATGCAATGGAAAATCCAACAAACATACCTTTATAACCTCATCAATTAATTTAACATCTAGAATACTTGATAATTAACCTGCAAAATACATCTTAACTTAATAAAATAAAGAGCTTGCAAAATGTATCTAAATATAATAAAGAAAAGAGCTTGCAAGCAACTTATGAAAAGTGCATTTACTCTCATCACTACCTGGATTGCGCCCAAAAATGACGGCAGTTTTAGAAGGCTCCACTCCATTTATTTACCAAGTACACAAGAAGTCTACATAGAGTTTATAAAAAATAGCTTATTACATTAATATAAAATCTTCTAATGGAATAAATAGTAGGAAATTGATCGAGTCAATATTAGCTATTTTTCATGAGCATGAATTTTTTATATAGTTCCAAGTCTACATCCTACTATTCTACAGAGCAACACTCATATTGTGAAGCAATTCAATTCTGACTAATTTGATATAGCATTTATTTGAATCCTCATATCTCACAAAGAATGTTGGAGAGAACCTTTAAACAACCCAACACTTCCTGCTAAAATATAAGAAAGCTTCACACCATATCAAATAAAAGTATTATATTTAGATTTCTATTGGGATGACTTTCTCACTGCTTCCAAAAAGAAAAAATTTCTTACTGAAAATAAATTTTAAAGATATCATTTTTCCTGCAACTTCAAAGATATTTTTACAAATCAATGCAGCTACCTCGATTGTAAGTAACTTCTTTTTGAACACAACAAGATCATTGAAAAAAAGGATAATTTGAACACTAGTAAGTTATGAGAGAATCGAACGAGTAAATTCGATGATAGGACACCTGAGGGGAAGGTTGTTGAAAACAAGAATTATTTAATATAATAGCAATGTAGGAACAATAATTGGGTCATCCTTATGGTTATGAATATGTTCCTAGGTCTTAGACAAACCACATGTAATTGTTATTCTCACTGAGTAGAATTAGTTGTTAATGTTGTAGCTGACAGACAACTATGAATGCTTGGAATTAAAAAAAAAGGCTTAAAAATATACTTTCTTTGGAAGACTAGGCTTCCCCAAGTTCAGCATCTCATCCTCATAGGTCAGATTATCTGAACTCTACCCTCGGGCGGGAAAGTGTCTAAAACAAGGATAGAAAAAATATTTTAATATGCATACAACTTCAGGCAACCCCCGGTTTACTTTCTTAAAATGTTTATTTTTCTATGTTATTTATTCCTAAATTTTATTTTTTAAAAGCACAAGTCAAAAAAGCTTTTTATTAATCCTAAGACCCTTATCGAAATTTAGGCACATGCACATGCAATTAAAAAACCTAAGAAAAAAATCAGCAATTTCTACTACATAACCAATATAAACAATCTATCAAATCAATTAAAAAATAAAAAAAATATAATGTCAAAAGTCTATATGACAAGTGCCATTTAATATACAACTCAGGGTATGTAATAAGTAAAAGTGTTCAGGCTCAACTAATAATAGCCTAGATTTCTAAACCTATGAATGACGCAAGTCTTTTTATAAAGGTAAACTAATTTGTTTATTAGTTTTATAGTCTTCTATCACCAATCAACCACCAGAAAGGTTTTTAAAAGAAAGAAATATCTTAAGTAGGAAAGAGGTTTATTTGCTTTTGGTTTCTTTATCATTCAATAAACAAACTATTTTTTTAAAGAGTTTCACAACTCTTTTATTTGAATTACATTTGAAAAAAAAAAAAACTTTAAACTCCCTCATAATAATTTATATAAAAATTATCTCAAATCACATCACATTATCACTTGCTCATCTTCGAGTAATCTATAAGCTTGGTCATGCTTTTAACAATTATGGGGAAAAGCAACAGAAGCACCTACATAAAATTTGATTAGACTTTAAATCATAAATAATATATGCCCCCTCATAATAACCCTACATAAGCATGTCCACATACAGAAAATATGATTAGAAATAAACATTCATATGGTTCATAACCTAAGGTAGTCTAATATGCCCATCACATATCACAAAGAAAAAACATCAAAATATGATTGTCACAACATCCATCACAATAAACTCAACCAGCACTCAATCACATGCATATCAACACATCTACGAAACATAAAGTAATATCAGCCTAACTTAAAGCTAGAGTTCGTGCCCTAACAAATAAATCTAGGTGTGTGTAGTAGGCCGTATGGCTTGGGGATATCCTATGCTTGCTATTAGTTAAAGTTTTCTATGAAATTTAATTTGGTTTGTTAAAAGATAAAGAGGATTTTATGTTCAAATTTATGTTTTAGTGCCTTTGACATTTTTGAAATTCATTTTAGGTTGTATTTTAGTTGTTAAAGTTGATTAATGATTGGTTGTTTATGGTGTGTGTTTTAATTAACTATTTTTATAATTAATCCTCTTAATCTAATTGCCTTCCTAAAAGGAGTTAAGCACAAGGGTATGAGTTCTTTAAAACATTGCATGAAAATGATTTTTATTTAAATTTATTATGTAATTTGTGTATGTCATTTTGTATATAAATGTTTATTTTAATGTTGACATATTCCTATGCTTTTATTTTTATTTAATGAGTGAATTTTATTTTTCACTTTTAACTTTGGTTTGTGTATGTTTTATGGTTTGTTGGAATTATTTTTTGTTGAATTTTCAATTCAATAAATCGTAAAATAATTTAGAATATACTATTATAGTGGAAGATATACTAAGTGTAATTAAATCAATTCTAGCACCCCTAATCACTAACACGACCGCCAATATGCATACGATACATAGGGTTTGGGTTTATAAAAAAAAAAGATATAAATTTTAAATGTACTCATGGTTATAAAAAGCTAGAGAAGAATAAAGGGAATGGGAAGGAGATGAAAACGTGAATAGAGAAATATCATTGCTCAAATACTTTATGATGTCATTAAGGCCCCCAATATATTGTGAAAAATTTGATTATGGGATTCATTGAGATTGTTCCACTCACTCAACCCGTTGAATACTTTTGTATATTCACTTACAGAATGAGCCCCTTGCACATAATGCTGATATTTTAGGTAAAGTATTTGCTCAAAATCAATGGGAAGTAAATGAGCTCACAAAAGCTATTACATGTTATTCCAACTCCAAACCCATCATTTCTCTTCTCCGTGTCTCATTTGCAGCAATCGTGCCCAACAAGCACTAGCACATCCTCTCAACTTACAAGCAGCATGTGATGCCCCATAATATAATTTAGAAGAATTATTCTTTTATCTTTTAATTTACACAATGAGAGCTATCTAATTTATTTTATCAATATAACTAGCAGAAAAAAATTATCAATCAGAATATCAATATATACATCTGTATTTATTTCTCAAAGATTATATACTCTACTTAGGATCTTCATAATCATATCATAACTATTCCTGAATATAAAAGAATAACTAAAACAAAAAGAAATAGAACATAAGGAATCCTGGTCAATCTCACACTCTTGATCATCTACCATGACATGAAAATATTAATCATATATAATAAGCTCACAAACCCAACAAACAATCAAATTATATAATTTAACTCAAAATATGATAAAAGAGCAATATACATGTCAACAATCAAACCACAACAGTAGCATTCATATAATCATTGAATTAATATAGAAATAAGAAGCCAATAAAATAGTATGGGTGTCAAATCTATATAATAATCGTCGTATCAATACTATTAATAAGTCAGTAAATCAAATGCATAAAACGGTAAAATCAAAGAATCAATACAGATTGTTGAAATCATATCACTGTAATAAAATTATATAGGAGTGTACACATATTATCAAATTATTTTAGATCAGTATCAATTTAGTATATTAGTATGTCACACTAAAAAAGTAAGAATGTTGACTATCACGATTTTTTTTTAATATCATATAAATATCAATAAAATATTGGCTCAGTAAACAGAGTCATCACTCTTTATCTATCTATACAGTAATCATCTTCTTATAAGTCCTAATCAATATCACATGAATCAGTAGAGGATAAAACCAAATCATAATATTTTAAAAAAGTTTGTCGGTTCACCATCCTATACAAATCAATCAGTCTCCAACCAACAGGTCAAATAGTCTTTATTTATCTTTTACACACATATTATTATCACAATATTATAACAGTAATAACGACCAGCTATTACTCAGTTATATATCCACATTCATTTTGAATGCATTGTATTAAATAAAGCATAATTAAGCTTAATTCAGAAAGTGTCAAAATATAGTAATTGCATGAAATAGAAAATCCTACTAAGCAAAAATTCACATTTTCAGAAATTAATCAAATTACCAGGGATAATATATAATAATTTCATGAAGCTTTTATTGAACTAAAACACTATTTTATATGTCAAAAAAATTTTCGACTACATAAAAACCGCTACTTTTTTAAAATCACCCGGCAAAAATTTTTGAATAAATATTCAAAATGTTCATAATCTCTATCTTTATAACATATAAAAAGTTATGCGATGAAAGTTTTACTAATATAAAAGTATATTTATTTTTTAGCAAAAAAGTATAAAATTGATCAAAAAATTCAAAAACACAATCTTTGAAATATAAAATAAGGTAATGGTTCCTTACAACCAAACCAGAAAAATTTTTAACAGGACAAACGGATGTGGTTGCCTTTGCCACTTCCAGATGAGTGTGTACGGGCATTGATCCTCTGTGCAAATCGAGTAGGATAATGCCCCTTCGAGAACCTGGTGTGGTTGCCTTTGCCACTTCCAGATGAGTGTGTACGGGCATTAGAGGTGTCAATTCGGGTCAACGGGTTGGGTTGAGGTCAAATCCGGCTTGACCCGGGTGTAAATGGGTCAACCCGAACCCGACCCGTTTAGCTAAGTGGGTCAAGAAATTAAACCCGGACCCGACCCGCACGGGTTCCCAGGTTGACCCAACCCGACCCGCGACCCGTTTGATTCAAAAATGGGTGTTATGGTGAGTGCTAGTTCGTGACGGGAAATGCCGTCGTCGGTCGGTGCGGACTCGACGTCGCCGTATCAACTGACTCGCGTGAGTCCGTGATGGGATGTTCCGATGTTGCATGACGGACAGAGGACTTGCCAGCACAGGCAGCGTCCTGGCGAGCTGAGGCGGTGCGGACCCGGACCGGGACCGTGGACAGAGGACTTGCCAGCACAGGCAGCGTCCTGGCGAGCTGAGGCGATGCCGAACCTGACCTGTTTGTTAAACGGGTCGACCCTAACCCGGATTTTTTAGGTGGGGTTCGGGTCAGGTTATCGGGTCGGGTCAATAATTGACACCCCTAACAGGCACTGAGCAAGTCTAGGGAAGCTATAGTTCACATTGTATTTCCACCGAGAAGCGGAGAAGCTCTGTGAATAACCCGTCAAGCCTCTGGTTCTTGTTCATAACTAGGTTGCCCATAGAGTTTTGAGAATTCTATTGTCATTAATAACCATCATATTATTTGAATCCATCATTCTTCCCAGGCTAAGGGTTGTGTGTGTATAAAGTTTGTGAAAATCAGATCAAACAATAAATCGAAAGAAGGAGAGGTTCATGATTTAACTGATTAGACTGGTTCAACCGGGGTCAAATCGGATGATATAATAAAAATAATTTTATTAAAATCCCATTTTAATATAAGTTATTATTAATTTTTGTCATATACTTTTATATATAATGTATCAATTTTAATTGAATGTTGTATACAAAATTTTTCCAAAAAATAATCTCTTGAAAGTAATCCTCCTTGTACACATATGACACAACTAGTTGTTTAGTTCCACATCATATGTGAGATTTTCCATATATTTTTTATATAGCTTTCCTTCTTTTAAAGTAACTGAAAATCCCATATTATGAGGTGGAACTATGGGGGCATAATTAATTAAAGCATATTATGTAAATATTAGAGTTTATTATTTAATATATTAAATCTAAATTAATATAATATTTCATAAATATTTTATATTTAATTAATATATTTAAATAAATCATTCTAAAAAATTGTCAATAAGTCCACTTTGAAAATTGGGAGAAATAACTACAAATCTTTCTTATTCCTTCTCTTCTCACAAGCACTATTCTTAGCGGCAGCGAGCTCGGGTTCGGGACTTCGGGTTCGGCAGCGCGATCGCGGGAGTGGCACTGCGGCAGCGAGCGGCGAGCGCGGCACGAGCACGGGTTTGGCAGCGCGACAGCGAGCCCGGGTTCAGGTTCGGCAGCGCGGGTTCGGGGGGTTCGGCAGAGCCATTTATCCAATTTTTTTTAAAAAAACGGGTTTTTGGGTTGACCCGGCAACCCGTCGGGTCAACCCGAACCCGTCCCGTTTTTCAAACAGGTCGAATATACGAACCCGACCCGTTTTTCAAACGGGTCGGATCCAAACCGGATTTTTCGGGTCGAGTCCGGGTCGGATTTTCGGGCCGGGTCAAATATTGACAGCCCTAACTATTCTCAATGTCTCCACCCTAAAAATATAAGAGAAAATCAAGTAAAACAATTCCAATGGACGTGAGAAAAATGAGAGAAAATTGTACAGTCCGTCTTGTAGCGCTGCAATTGATCAACACAATCAGATTACCAAAACTTAAAAATTATTTCGAGTGAGAGCCTTTGTCCGCTCATGCATTTGGAACATACCAAATTTTATCACCAATCAGATGAAGTGCAAAATTTCAATTAGACACTTTGGAAAGGACTTCCTTCAATGTCAATGCCTTTGTACCCACTCATTGAAGCCTGAGATGGATATTATAACTTTTTTATGGATGTACATGCGCATACATGATGCATTGATGTAGTGCAGGAGCTAGAATTTTTTTCGTGTGGGAGCACAATATTTAAAAAAAGAAATATTCAAAATTATAAAAATATAAATAAAATAATTCATCATTATGCAATTCATCGATTTATTGGTTGGGAGCTTCCAACCAGAGGTCTTGTATTCTAAGGCTCTCTATATGAACTGCGTGTGAGTTCACCTAAATTGGCATAGATGTCCCCATATTCAAGGAATATGAGTTTGATTGCATCAAAGCTTGAAAGTGTTAAGTTGTACAACTCAATGGGTTGACAAAACTCACAAGCCTTAAATGCTTCCATTTATAAAACAAAATAAAAAAGAAAATTGAAGCTAAAATGAGGACCAAAAGGGCCAAGATGAAGAAAAAATGTGATGATTTTACTTTATAAGGGTCTGACACTGATCATAATTGGGAGTCTTTATTCTTTCTTATGCTAAAAAGCTCTATTTTATTTTTTATGTTAAAAAACTTTGTTATTTCTGTAAAGCGTAAGAGGCCCACCTTACCATTTCTTCATTGGAAAAAAAAAAATCTAATGGGCTAGTGGGGGCACGTGCCCTAGTGCCCCAGCGTGGCTCCACTAGTGCATACAGGATGATGAAGTAAGAGTGCATTGGATTTGATTTGATTTGGATCGAGCAAGTGCAGACCAAATTTTTTGTGTTAAGTATAAACTTTTTTTCACAGAAAGATTACATTTTACCTCTGATATTAATAATTCTAACGTCTAACGATTAATGTCATCATCCCCCCTTAATTATAAAGAAATTAAGCACATCTTAATGGTTTTCATCAACTCATTTGATATTTAATTATTTCATAAAATTTGGATACATTTGAACTTTTTTTTTTTCATGACTACATTTATTGTCCCACACACTTTGATTTTATAACCATCATGACAAAAACTATTCATTATAGCTAGGACAATACATTGCATTTAACTTATTCAATTTGATTTATCCATCACTAGCTACAACCATTAGCCCCAAAGCCAATTCTTAAGTTCCCCACATCATAGACTATATTGAACCTGCGTTGCTGCACATTACCAATGATCACAACCTCACTATCATCATCATTTTTAGCAAAGGCTAAGCACATTCGAGATTTACGGCTAGTATAAACAATCCCCGAAAAATCTAAAGTTGCCGTCACTTCATCGTCAAAGATCAAAGCAATCGATGGCACATATACTGTCTCATAGTTAGTTATATTATAGCATGTGTCGAGGATTGATAGTGGCGGTGCCATCGGATATTTGGTCATGTACTGTTTGAAAGCATCACGGAGGGCGGAGTATGCTGTGGGAGGCAGGCGGCTAATCACTGTGCCGGAGTCCAACATGGTTCCGGGGCCGCTGAATATAGTAGGTGAAAGGGCGAGCCTTGCACCCGCAACAGAAATGGCAATGAGCTTGAGAAAGTAGAAGGTTGGCAGGCTTGGGTTGGTTAGCATCGGCGTATACTTCACATCAGGGACAGAGCTTCCTAGTTCGAGATATCCAATTGTGTTGGTCTCTGATGGTAGACAATATGAGAATATCTTGCCATATAATTGAGATGTCTGGGAAATAATTGAAACATCCCCTCGGCCTAGGCCTAATAACCCATCTGTTTGTCCAAAAAGCCCACTATTGTTATGTCCACAGCCAAAGCGGAAGTTATGTATAGTATCAGAGGAGAATGTCAAAGTGTCTTGAATGAAGGAGCCATTACTATAAGAATTGTCATCATATTCTTGATGGTATAGACAGGTGGAGGTAGAGGAGCAACCAAATTTTTTGAGATCGATACAATATTCGGAGTTGCATGAGATGTCGGTGAAGGTGGAGGATTGGGTTGGGTCATAAAATGGGTCTTTTTGGGTGTAACAATTACTGCATGGAACACATTGGGTCCAAGTGATATCAGTACCGGTGTCGAACGCAACTGAGAAGGACTTTGTTGGGGTGCCGAAGCCTATTATGATGATATAGTTGCTGGTACGAAGAGCTTTGCCGAGGCTTACTGGAACTCCTGCAAAAAGAGATCCTCCAAATGGGTTGAGGCGAGTGGTAGCATTAGCGGCCTGAAAGTGGATGTAGTCGACGCGGGCTTGGTCCTGACGGAGGAGCTCCACATGGGACGGCTTGTCCTGGCGCGCCCGAGATGAGCACTGGCCGTGCCGGTGGACCACATTGAGCCTGGAAGAGCTCATGCCTGTCATAATTGGAACAACTAATTAATGTACGAATTGTGTGTGTGTGTTTTTTTTTTTTTTTTGCTTTTGCATCACAGATTAAGCTTATTTAATTTATAAAATGAGCTTAAGCTTGTGATATCTATCAAATGATCATAATTGTTGCATGATTTATTATTATTATAATTAACTTATAAAAAAAAGTCTCCAATAGGGTATTAAGAAATTATTAAAATGCTCCAAACTTTTATCAGGCATGGAGCAGAAGCTGCTCGGCAACAGTGACTTGACGTCAATGACATGGTGTTCTTCGGCAAGCTCTCGCGCTGATACTAGAAACTTCTTCTCTATTAGAAGAAAAAAGAAGAAGAGATTGAGAAGAATATAACAGGAGAGTAGAGAAGAAAAAATTGCCATGAGAATAGAACTTTGAAGCTCTGCTTTGGACAATTTGGAGGAGTAAGCTAAGTGGAGGTGGGGCTTTATATGCAGTGGATGATTGCACATAATGGGATTATTAGGAATTTAGTTTAGAATTGAATTCATTGTTTTAAGGGAAGATTAGGTTGTGGAAGAAGAGATCAAAGAAGGGTTTTGTCCTATAAGGAAACAAATGGCTATTGCTTAGGCTTGTTTTTATATTACCAACTTGTTGATTTTTTCTTAAGTTTCATATGAAGTTAAAAATTATTTGCATTCCTATCAATCCAAATTTGTTGAAAGGTGTCATCCATCAGATTTGCCCCTATGTTTGATCAAGTATAAGCATTACAACTAATGATGAGTGTTGAAAATTTAAAATATGCTAGTAGCTTTCCCACGACATAACTTGTTATTTTTTAAAGGAATAAGAAAAAAAGAACACACAAACTTTTGATAGTATTATGAGTGAGAATTTAGCATAGGGCATAAGATAATTATCAATTAATTAGAGCATTTAATATCAAATAATTAGATTTTTTTAACAAAATGGGTAATTTATTTTACAAAATAGAAAAGTCTAACTCAAAAATAAAACAAATTTTTAGCTTTGTGTAGAATTTGATTGTGTTGATAAATTAAGTTATATTACTGTATTGGACCTCAATTATGTTGTTTGAGCTCATTGAGGGGTTGCACGGGTCCTCCATGTGCTTGGGTTTTGATGTTTTGTACCCTTTTTTTTTTATTTTTTCTGTACAGTACTACGACGATGTATAGTTGGGTTGGAGATAGTCAGAAAGAGGAATGCCACAACACTATACTTTGACGCTATTATGCTGTCAGTTAGACTAGAGACATAGAGTGGAGTGCCGTTGCACTCCAAACCTGGCATAGCAATGTTGCCAAGACTCTATGTGGGTTACTTATTGAAAAGAAATGATAATAAGATTTCTTCCTTCAATTACAATATAAGTATATTCTTACACAATTAAACGAGGAAAGAGTCAGAAGATTGTTCAGTATTTTCACAATTGGCATGTAATAATGATCATACGAAATTAAGAAATGAAAGTATCCCAATAAATAGATCATTTTCTCCAAATTACACATTACTCTATAACAAAAGATTGATACATAAGAATTGATCACTTAAATATATAAGAAATCTATCATTATTAATTTTCTATATCAACTAAACATATAAATAAGATCCATTTGTCGATTCATGTTATAACAAACAAGCCCATCCTCTCATCAATTTCTCTTTTGCAAGGGGCAAATCATTATCAAAATGACTAAAACTTTGTTATGTTAACTAAAAAAATTGTTCATATTCATATACAACAACATCAAACAAACAACTAGACTTCACAGTAATGAGTTGATTCCACTATCAGGTATAAGCTATAGACAAAAAGGATATTAGATCAGAAGATATCTAAAATAAAAGCAATAATACATGAATCCAAAATTTATTAGAACCAAAAATAGTACAATTTCATAAATCAACCAAGATGAAATCAAAATCTAAATGCCTAATAATACTCTTTATACCTTTATTGAAAACCCTCCAAAAATAGGGACTCATAAGATAATTATAAATTCACATAAACAATAAACATCAAATTCTATCAATTTTGTGTTCCTCACCAAGAAATGTCTATTGCTTGGGCTTGTTCTTATCTTACCAACTTGCAATTTTTTCTTAAGTTTTAGTTTGATATGAAGTTATTTGCATTCCTATCAATCCAATTTTGTTGAAAGGTGTTGGCCATTGGATTTGGCTCTATGTTTGATCAAGTATGAACATAACAGCTAATGAAGAGTGTTAAAAAATTAGAATATGCTTGCAGCTTTCGAACGACATAACTTTTTATTTTTTAAGAAAAAAAAATCGATAGCATTCTAAGTGAGAATTTAGTTTAAGGGCTTAGATAATTGTCAGTTAATTAGAGAATTTTATATCGAATAATTAGATTTTTTACAAAATAGGTAATTTATTTTACAAAATAGAAAAAAACTAACTCACAAATAAAACAAATTTCTATTTACAAAATTTAAATTATATTTTCTCTGATAAAAGATAAAATTATTAATTTTATCCCTATAAGTAATTCTAATAACTAATTATATTAACGAAAAATGATATATTATTTAACTTTGATAAAAACAAACGAGGGCAAAATATTTAAAAAAAGAGAATATAGATTTCTTCCTTCTATATTACAATATAAATAAATGCTTACACAATTAACAGAGGAAAGAGTAGAAAGACTATGCAATAGTTCCACAATTAGCATGTAAAAATGATCATGCAAAATTAAGAAATGAAAGTATCTCAATAAACAAATCATTTTCTCCAAATTACATATTACTTTATAACAAAAGATTAATACATAAGAATTGATCATTTCAATATTTTTTTTTGAATTGATCGCTTCAATATATAAGAAATCTATCATTATTAATTTTCTATATCAACTAAATATATAAATAAGATCCATTTATCAATTCATGTTATAACATACAAGATTATATTTAGTTCGTCTATTGCAAGGGGCAAATCATTACCAGAATGACTCTAGCTTTTTATGTTAACTAAAAAAAGTGATCATATTCATATGCAACAACATCAAACAAATAGCTAGACTTCACAGTAATGAGTTGATTCCACTATCAGCTATCAACTAAAGACAAAAAAAGTATTAGATTAGAAGATATCTAAAATAAAAGCCGTAGTATAGGAACCCAAAATTCATTAATTATAATAATACATTGTACAATTTCATAAATCAACCACGATGAAATCATAATCGAAATGCCTAATAAAACTCTTCATACTTTTATTGAAAACCCACCAACTATCGAGGTACTCGTAAGATAATAATAAATTTACATAAATATATAGCACCAATCTATACGCATACAATTGCTAAAGTTAGCCATTAACATTTATGATAAATTGCTCTCCATGGAATTTGGAAGGAAAAATAATCATTTAAGCTTCATATGTTATAAATTAATGGTACTCAATCAATAAATCTCTAATTCATATACAAAGCCAACAAAAAAATTATAGAACATGTTACTAATTTTGTCATATGTTATAAAAAAATTATATCAAGTTACCAATTTCATAAATAATTTATTTTTCTTTTGGCTTTTATTGTTTGTATAAGCCTCATATGGACTGACCATGAGTTAGGTTTTGGAGTTTTAAAACCCTTGAATGCTAGGTGGTTACAGCAAGGACACAATAATTGACCTGTTTAGAAAGTGTAATGCAATACATAACATTGTCATTTTATGGTATAATCATAAAGATCATTGTTAGGCACATAACTTTATTAATTCGGAACAAAGTAAAAAAACAAAGGAATGTTTAGCAAATATGGTCATTAAATGTTTAAAAAGAAATAGAAAGCAAACTACGGAACATGTTTTTATAGTGCAAGAATTAAAAATGTTTAAGTAACAAAAAACAAGAAATCATGCTTTCCAATTGCATTCATCATTTTTTTTACACATGTTTCCTACATCTTGAAGCAAACAAAAGAGGACTCAGTTATTTCCACCCTACTTTATCTAAGCTGTAAAATAATACAAAAATACCCACAGAGAAGCAAGAATGTCCAAATTGTGTTATATATATATATATATATATATATATATATTATTCTAGATGAATCAATCTATGGAAAGAAAAATTAACCTGTCTATCTTAAGGTATATTAGCATTTTGTTTTGCAATTGCAACAGTCCAAGAGAAGCCGCCAATAACATCAAACAACCCAAGGGAAGCAACAATTTTATCTGTCCATACTCTACCCGGAACAACTTGCTCCATCTCATCTATTCCGAAGCACAAACATGAAAAGGTTCGTCAAATCAGAGTGCATATATTTTATGACCAAAATATTAAACAAGGGGTGGTATTCACCGTCATCTATCTAGAATAAGCTACTTTATCTCTGAATTACTTGTAAGAATTCTTTGCAGACTATTCAAAAAATTCTTTTTCATCGGGTCTATGATTTAGTAATATTAGAGATGGATTAAACTAAGTGGGACAAAGTCATACATAGTATCAATAAATGAATGTTCAAAGACAACAACAACAACAAGCCTTTATTCCACTATATGTTGTCGGCTACATGAATACTTTTTCTCCATTGTGCCCTATTAAAAGTTATATTCTCATTTAAATCTAATAAAGAAATGTCATTTCTAATATTTTCTAATCAAGTCTTTTTAGGTCTATGTGGGCTCCGAAAATTCGGCCTCGGCCTCCACTCGCTTTTCTTATTCGGCGAGGGAGTTTTAACGAACTAAGTTCCGGGGTAAATTTTGGAAGGCAGATGGGTTTGTAGATAAGACACTACCCAGAGATTTCGCCCTCATTTGCAAGGACTTTATGATCTGAGTTCTGGTTTCCTATAGGCGCAAGCCCCTATAGTTAATTACCCCTCCCGATCACGAGAGAGAACTTTCGATTAAGGCTAGTCGTCAATCAGATATGTATAGAAATACGTGTATCTAGCATATAGTAGCAGCAATGGGTTTGGAGATTTTGGAAATTTGGATTTGAATTTGGGTATTTGTAAAGTTTTGGAAAGTTTGGATGTTTGAGGATTGAGATATTTGAGAAATTTGATATTTAAAACTGGAATTTTCACCATCTGGAACTTAAAGCGGATGGTGGGGGAATGGATGATAGACCCGATCAAGATCCCATGGTTCCGTCGTCCCGGGCCATCGTGGTCCCTGGTCTACTTAGTTAGAGGAGGTAAAGGCGGAAGGTGGAGGAGTTTGGAAACGAGTTCAGAAGACTATTAACAGAGGAAATCTTGAAGGGAATACTGTAAGCGGGAGCTCAAATCGTGGGAACCAACCGAAGAGTTCGTTCCTCTTCTATTTAACGACGAAGCCTACATCCAAAACGAGGTGAAACGTCTGTCCGAGGTTTCCATTCAACCGGATATTCGGGATTCGGCAGAGATTTAACACAAAATTTGGCAGGCTTTTGAGTGAACGAGGTAGGCATTTAATACTGATTTGCTGTTTCATTTGACTTCTTCTTTTTTTTTTTAATTTTATTTCGCCTGATTTAATTCAATTTAAAAGCAAAGTCTGTGTCATGCACTCATGCCATGATTATTTGTCCATTAGCACATTGAAGGATTGCTCAAAATGAGATCACTGACCGTGAGGTGGCAATTGTTTGTGGTTTCCATTTGCTCAAGAAATTTTATTTTAAATTAGATTGGGGCAATATGTAACCATCAGATTTCTTAATGCTACACGTCTTGCAATTTCATTAGCTAGACGATTAAACGACGAAATATTTGAGTAGCCAAATGTCGTTACTATCTCGAGGGGAATAAAAATTTGAATTGTCCCTCAACTATGAACTGCAAAATAGCTCCAATTTAATTGAGCAAGGAAACAAGCATCCATCTTTGGTAGTTATCCCAGCCTCGAGCTGATCCTTTGATGCCTTCGAGTCATTTTATTTCTGGCTTCTAAAAAGATAGAAGAACCTTCATACTCCCCACAATTTGTCCATTTAATTTTCTCTAAATTAAGGATCGGATTGACATTGTTCCTCCATGTTGTAGACCTTGTACACATGTATGTCTTTATGATCAAATTTTCTAGACATGTTGGTAGTTGAAGGTTGTCGAGCACGTTCTTGGCGAAATTAAATTTTCACTTCTCGATTCATAATTCGGCACTATAAGCCTCCTAAGCATCCTTCACATTTTGAAGAAGTTTATTCTTATTTGGCTAAAATCATTCATATGCTCCATAGTCATTCATTGAGACGTCCGAATGAATCCCAATGCTATCCACATTCAGACTAAATTATCTTCATCAAATATATGATCTTGTGAGAACATACAACAAAAATGCGAAACAATTTTGTAGATGATTTGGCGGAACTTTATAACTCAGCCTTAAAATAGAATTTTGACCCAATAAATTGCTTTCTAGAACTGCAAAATTTGCGACACTGTCTCAAACAATGTGATTTGATTAAATAAAATGTATATTCCTAATGCCAACGACGTTCTAGACTCAATGGCGCTGTCCATTTGTCAATCGGACTTCGTTTGAGCATCGTCGAGGCCTCATTTCCCTTGTAACGCATGTCTTTGGCTCATACTTAAATCATCTTTGAAATTTGCGACGCCACATCAAACAATCCAATTTAATCAAATAATATATATATTCTGAATGTTGACGACGTTCTGGACGCAATGACGATGTCCATTCGTCGATCGGACGTCATTGATTATCGTCGAGGCCTCGTTTCCCTCGTAGCGCATGCCTTTATATTATATTTTGAATTGCATAGGAATTCACGACACCACCGATGACCGTTGCAACAAATGGAGATCCAAAAAGCATTCCAATTATCTTTCTAGTAGTGGATCTTAATCTTTTTATAATCATTAGGACTCTTCTTATTAGCAAATGCATGATGATCTCAGCCCCAAAGACTTATTTTGAAGTGCCTTAAGCATCTCCAAAAGAGGCCTCTCCTTCTTAAGAGATTCCAACATATCTGTAATGACTTTTCTTCACATCAAAGTCGTTGGCAACACAAACTCACATTTTAAGATCAAATTCCTTTGCCATTTCATCTTCATAAACATGTTGCTGTGGAGTTGGTTTTCCCATACCACCATGATCAGCTATAGACATAAGAGAAATGTTTATGTACCAAATAGTCCAAAGGCTCGTTTGATGGCTTCCTAAACCGCTGCATAATGAACTTCTTAGCATAACTTTTATTAATGAGATCATTTGTAGGCAAGGATCCTTTGGCAGGGGTCAACAGTCTACCTCTACCCTTCTTAACACAAGTCAAATCTAATACCTCTACTTTCCTAACCGGGTCATCGTAAGGCCGCCGTTTTAAGTGACCAAACCATCTAAGGCGACTCTCTCTAATCTTATATTCCACTAGAGCTACTCTAACCTTTTCACATATATGGTCATTTCGTATCATGTCTTTAAGAGTAAAGCCACTCATCCACCTAAGCATCTTCATCTCTGTAACACTTAACTTACTATTATGCTTCTCTTTTAATAGCCAACATTCTGCATGATAAAGCATTGCAGGTCTAACCACCATCATATATAATTTTCCCTTAAGTTTGAGGGGGTCTTTTCTATCACACAACAAGTCCGATGCATTCCTCCACTTCAACCATCCAACTTGAATTCTACTAATAATATTCCCATCTATTTCACCATCACTTTAAACAATAGACCCAATATATCTAAAACGTGTACTCTTCTTAATGGCTTGATCACCCAAAGTCACAATCCCCCCACTAGCACTATTATTACTAAAATTACATTCCATATATTCAGTTTTAGATCTATTTAAATGAAAGCCTTTAGACTCTAAGATTGACCTTCATAATTCAAGTTTACCCTTAACTCCCTCTCTAGTCTTATCAACAATAAGAATATCATCAGCAAAAAACATACACCAGGGTACTACCTGTTGCAAATGTCTAGTGAGAACATCTATGACTAAAGCAAAAAGATATGGGCTTAAGGCTGATCATTGATGTAATCCAATTGAAATAGGAAAATACTTGGTCAAACAACCTTTTATTTGGACACAAGTAACAACTTCTGCATACATATCCTTAATGAATTGAATATAAGCATTATTAACCCCTTTATTTTCTAGAATTCTCCATAGCACTTCTCTTGGAACTTTATCATATGCTTTCTCTAAATCAATAAATATCATATGCATATCCTTCTTATTCTCTCTATAATTCTCCATTAAACCTCTCAATAAATGTATAACTTGCATAGTAGACATACCTGGCATGAATCCAAATTAATTTTGAGAAATGTTAGTATCACACCGCAACCTATGCAACATATCTCTCTCCCAAAGTTTTAAAGTATGACACATTAAATTAATTCCTCTATAATTTACACAATCATGTGCATCGCCTTTATTCTTATAAATAGGAATCAACACACTCTTTCTCCACTCATCTGACATCTTTTTAGTCTTCAAATAATATTAAAAAGTTTATTAAGCCAAGAAATTCCTTCTTATCCTAAGCATTTCCACACCTCTATTAGGATATCATCAGGTCCAATAGCTTTTCTACACTTCATTTTCTTTAAAGCCTCTCTAACTTCGGTTTTACTAATAAGCCGATAAAAATAAAAAATCTTTATTTTCATTTAGATTGCTAAGACCACTAAAGTCACTCGCATTCTTATAATCTTCATTGAAGAGTTTATAAAAATATCTCATCCACCTTTGTTGAATATCTTCTTCTAATAAAAGCACTTTTTGATCTTTATCTTAATACACTTCACTTGAACTTAATTCTTACTACTTTTATCTCATTGTTTTGCTAACTTATACATATATATTTTGCCATCTTTAGTATTTAATCTATTATATAAATTATTAAAAACTAAAATCTTTGCATCGCATATTGCCAATCTAACAATTTACCCTAAAAAAAATTGTTGCCGAAAAATTTGTGGCTTTTATCAAAAAGGTTCCTACAAATTTCTCACTTTGACAATCATATATTTCAACCAACTATTTAGTTTATAAATGCAAGTTGTTAATTTATTGATATTTTTTTATTAGCATATCTTTTAATTAGTTGATATGAGACTAAAGTCAAATCTATCTTGCCATAAAATCTCCCCTCACATGAAATCACTCCACATTAACGATCACTTTTCTTAAACACAAGAGCTCATATAATATCATACACTAAAAAATTAATAATAAGGTGAACATGTGAGAAACTGTGAGAAACATGCTTTTAAATATTTCTGAACCACTATGGAAGGGTAGCAAAGAAACAAATCTCACATACCACTCTTAAATTCAAAAACAATATCAAATTGATTTCATTTAAGCTTCATTTAGGACGGATTTCTTTTCACTTTTTAAAACAACTTTCTAGTAAAAATGATTCTTTAACTACAAATTTTTGTACTAAAAAACTTTTTAGAAAACAGTAAGAAAGTTGTCTCAAATAAAGCCTTACACACATGATGAAATGGAACTGAAAGTCCTGATTCCCTTTTCCTTTGAAGCAAGTATGCTAAATCACTTGCTCCCTAATAGAAATTTGAGAGAGGAAAATTGAACTCCTCTTTTTCTATGATCCTCTCGTTCTTTCTTTCTTCATATCTCTGTTATGTGCAATATAAGGACTACATTATTATTTTTTTCAGCCAATAACGACATTATATTTTAAGAGCTATTTCATTCATAAAATTCCTGTTATATACAGTTTCATTTTCCTATATGTGTAAAAATCATTTGCATGAAACTCAGCATATATAGCTAATAAATATTCTAACATTTGAGCATTCAATAGCACAGCTTCAGCACGGAGCCAACAAGGAATTGTAGTTTAACTTAAACAAGAAAATATCCAAATCAGAATTCAAAAATAATTTCTCCAAATAGCATATAAATGAGTTAATTTACACCTCAATTTATATCACAACATATCTGATATCATATTTCTCTCCATCTATAATAAAATTCATGATAAAAGCACATTAAATAATAAAAATGTAACACAAAATATATTATGTAATAGAGAATTTTCTTTCTATGAAACCCTTTTAAGAAGGTATGCTACAAAAAACTATATATGTCACTTAATTTTTCTATTCCAATTTGAAGATTACATATGAGTTTTGCTTCAGAATCTTGCAGACTCCTTGATATAGATAAAGATTGTTACAAAAGACTACCTAAAGTCTCTGGTGTAAATTAAGATTACATATGAGTTTTGCTTCAGAATCTTACAGAAGCTTCATCAATAATGTTGTGAGGTAATGCATGTGGGAAGGTCTCCATTGCAACTACCTAAAGTCTCTGGTGGTGAAATAAATTTGACGCACTTCTTAACTTTCACAATAAAGAAGAAATTACAGCACACTTCATCGCAGAACCGCATAGACTATAGAATACATTCACAGGCTTTAAGAGAGAATAAATATATAGGCAAACTTTTAACCACAAGGAAAGGCATATATACAAGCTAAATCAAGATCAGGACAAAAGAAGGTTAACAAAACATGTCTTTTACTATGAAAAGAAGATAAAATGTACCACAGTGAGCAAATTATGAGCAAAGATATTTGCCTAATTATGTCATTATCATCATTTTTTATTGTTGGCTTAAATAAAGTAAATCAATGAAATGGTTGCAGATAGATAAAGAAGAGTTAATGACTTCAACAAAAAATAAATATGATACCTATTGAACCCCCTTTTTTCATGTTTGGGGCTGGAGCTAAAAAAAAATGATTAATTGTATGACATTACAAAAATATTATAATTGTCATCAGAAAAGATATAAGGGAAAAAACAAGTTAACAAAAGACTATAAGCAGTAAATAAAGTACAACAAAACTCATACAGATTGCCAACCAATGGATATGAATAACATACCTCAAAAATAGATGGTTGAAGAATTCATAATCGAACTCAGACTGAGCAAAATTACATAAAAAAAAAAAACATAAGCATCAGTTACATTATCCTGTACTCTAGCTACCAAAGTGACCGTCCAAGAGCACAATAACTCTCGACTGAGATATTCAGACATCATCGCCCATTTAAATGCCAAAGGCCACAATATAATCAAAAGGCACTTGTCTAGTACAAAAACTGTGCATAAGAACTGATGCTCTAAGCGAGCACAAAAGAGAGAATCAAGCCACAAATCCTTTAATTCCGTCAAAATGTTTCTGAATCACATTTGAGTGAGAATATACTATTTAGCTAATATACATAATCATTCATCTTAACCAAATCCAATAAGAAAAGAGATATGAACTAATCAAGGATAATAAAATCAATAATAACTTAGAGAAAATAAAGTAGGAACAACGATATCTAAATGGAAAATATATAGATGGCCATAATGCATCAAAACGAAACTTATTTAGGATGAATGAATATACCATAATGGAAATGCACAACAATAAAATGAGAGTTAAAGTTCACATAAGAATAAAATTTATTGTAGCTACTCTCATTTTAATGATGAGAAAAAACATAGTAATTTAGTTGGTGTCAAAATGGGTACATATAATTAAGAATATACAAAACCATCATGGGTCATACGTAATAGTATACAAAAGCAACCTAATGTGCCCACTCACAAACAAAATATAAACATATCTAAATTCATGATATTTGTTAGGGTCACCAAATGGGTTGTATTCATCTTGACATAAAGCAACAATCAAGACTGATGGTATATTTTCAAATATGCAACAACCTTATAAAAGAATGATTATAATTTCCAAGGAAATAATATCTACCATATTACATAGTGTATAACACCCAAAATTGATAAGCACCGTTCTTGAATCACAAGGCTTCAAAAGAAATTAATTAGTCATCAAATAACTATTTTCATTAGCAAACAATTTAAGGAAATATGAAATAAAGATCTTTTTTTAAATTCACTTTGTTAAGTACTAAATCTTCCGATGATTTCAAACTTGTAACAAATAGGTGAAGAGTACTACAAAAGAACATAAAGAGCCCATTCAATAATTCTATAAAGCTTAGTATGCACGATAAAATTAGATCAAAATAACATAGCAAATAGAAGGTCGATATGATCACATATAATCATCATGGTGAATAACAATCAAAAATAACTATGCTATTTATTGAACCCTTTTTTATTTTTTGAAAGTTCAGGTCTGGAGCCCAAAACGTCATTAATTATATGACATTACAAAAGTGTTACAATTATGATCATAAAAAATTTTAGGAAATAAAGAAGCTTACAAAAGATTATGAGCAACAAACAAAAGTACAACAAAATCCAGACATTGCCAACCAAAGGATAGGAAGAACACATCTGAAAAATACATTAATGAAGAATTCATAATCGGACTCAGACTGAGCAAAAATTACATTAAAAAATGTATGACAACAATTCTCGAATGAGACATTCAGATATCATCATCCATTCAGACGACAAAACCCGCAATATAACTAAGAGACACTTATCTAGCAAAAAAAAACTTCCCAAAAGAATAGATGCTCAAAGCACGAGCACAAGAGGGAATAAGGCCACAAATCCTTTAAATCTATCAAAATGTCCCTAAATCACAATTGAGTGCGAATATACTATTTGGTAAATATATGAAATAATTTATCTAAACCAAATCCACTAAGAAAAGGGATATGAATAAATCATGATAATAAAATCAATAATAACTTTGAGAAAACAAAACAGGAACAACGATCTTCTAAATAGAAAATATAAAGATAGTAATAGTGCATCAATCCTAACTAATTTAGGAATAATGAATATTCATAATAGAAATACACAACTATAAAATGAGAGTTAACAGTTCACATAAGAATAAACAAATTTATTTTAGCCCCTCAAAGTTTAATGATGTGAAAAAATAAAATAATTTAGTTGGTGTAAAAAATATATACATATAAAAGAATCATGGATCATAAATAATATCATGGAAAAGCAACAAAATGTACCCACTGACAAACAAAATATAAACATGTCCAAATTCATGACATTTGTTAGGGTCTCAAAATGGGTTAGATCCGTTTTAACATAAAGTAATTAATCAACCAATGAATGGTATAATTTCAATATTTCCTATAATAAGGATTATTAATCAAGTCAAACATCAAAAGTACTTCTTAAAATAGTTCAATATAACTAAATATGTAAATGGATGGGAGATCCACT
This sequence comes from Dendrobium catenatum, assembly GCF_001605985.2. Lineage (NCBI taxonomy): Eukaryota > Viridiplantae > Streptophyta > Magnoliopsida > Asparagales > Orchidaceae > Dendrobium > Dendrobium catenatum. The sequence continues at coordinate 843,996 of NW_021319725.1, read as the reverse complement.
GGCCTCCCAAGAGAGGTTTCAAAATATTTAACATATTATTTATTTAAATAATAAAAGTATTTGAGAATAATTTTATAATAAAATACATACTTTTCTAAAAAATTTGAGATATTATTCGTATTTTTATGATTTAAAATGAATTCATAGTAAATTATCAAAGTTTAAAATCATTAAAAGCTATTTAAAATAGTTTAAAAATAATTATTAAATCAAACTAAATTAAATATCAAAGTTTCTAAAATTTTAAAATAGCTTAAAAGAATGATTAAATAATTATTTAGCAAATATCTTAAAATTAGATTTAATTATTTATTTAAAAAAACTTAAGTATTTAATTATTTGAAAAATTAGAAATTAAATACTTAAAATAATAATATCAATTATAACTTTAAATTAATTATTAATTTAAAAATAAAAATATTTAATAACTAAAAAAATTTAAAATATACATAATATTTTTAATTAAAACTATTTTAAATTAAATAGAATGAAAATATGATCGATTCGGTATATTACACGTATTTTTTGGATTTTTAAATAATTTATAATGAATTTTTTGAGTAAAATCTATTTTAAAATAATTTAAATACAAATTCTGATGTCGCGATGCTTGAGACACTTACGCTGCGATGCACATAAAATAAACTAATGCTGCAGCACTGAAGGGTTTCCTCCGTTGCGGCGCTTGTTGACATGAACCCATTGTTTTAATTAATCGATGTGTTGCTTCACTGGTAGATTATGGCCTGAACAGTTACAATTGTAGCGTCGTAGTGCTGCTGATGGTTGAGCGCTGCAATGTCCACGTGGCACTCCCTTGCCTTAGCATAGCTGGAATTTGGTGTCGCGGTGCTGTGCAGATAAAGATTAGGGTTTGTAGTGCTGACTCCTCTAATGCTACGACATTGAGATAGTTAGTTGAGCTTTGCGGTGTTATATCCTCTGAAGCTGCGACACTATCAAACATAGACTAGGCATGGCCATATGTCGACATTTGGGAGCTCCGACGATTTCATTGATGGTACCGCAGTAGTATTATGTCTGACACTGCGATGATGTGTCATACTTGAAAATTTCTCTCATTTACTGTATTTTCCTACACAAACACAACAAAAATAACAATTTTTTACTCACAAATAAACACATAAAATATAACATTATTTACACTTATCAATATATAAATATTATTTGTGGTCTATCACCACGACGGTCAAACATCGTAGCGCTGCATGGCACCACAATGTTCTAAATTTCAATGCCGCTTTGTCGTATTATTTTCAATTTTTTCTTAGACTATTACGCTGGAGTACTGAAATACTAAGCACCGTAACACTCCATTTTAACATTTTCAAAATTGTTATATTTTTTCATTTTAAAATAATTTATCAGGTTATTACAATCAAGATCATTAATAACAAATCTATGAGGCATTTTTTAGAAATTGAAACTTTCACAAGTTGTATGATGAAGTGTTCTATTAATCTTATATAATGGTTTTTATAGCCCAAAAAAAAAAAAAAGTGTTCTATTAATCTTAGTGAGTATGACATTAAATTCCTATCATGAATTTCCATCGAAGCCCAAATTCTAACATCTTTCTTTATTTTTCAGAAAAAGAGCCTATCGATTTAGAATAGGTTGATGAAGAATCTTATTGATAAATGCAAATTAAGGGTGTCAAGTTGGTTAGAACAGCATCAAAGTAGAGTTAGAGTTGTTATAAGAAGTCCTCTAGAAATGTTTCTTGATAATGCTCTTATGATCACCATTAATGTAATAAATGATCAAGCTACATATGCGGCTAAGATGACAACAATCCATATCATACTGGAATTGATGTCAATAAAACTTATTGGTTATGATTTTTCTTAGTAGATCATCAACCTTATTAGCGAAAGTATGAATTGTGTGACATGATTTTGAAGAACTATTTGTCTAAAATTTAAAGTGAGGCTATAAAGTTAAAAAAGTTCAAAATTCAACATGTTCCTTGAAGAAATGTCGAAATGATTTATTTCTACACAATAACAATTCACATTAGTTTATAAACTCAATACTCGAATCATTGCTAAGGAAAAGGCATTGTAGATTGATTATGTTGAATGTTGGTGTATTATCATATTTAAATTCTTATAAAGGGAACCTTCTTGTTCGATTATTAAGTAGGTTAATAACTCGAGTATCAATGAGCTTGAAGTTTTGTGTATATATTGGGGATTTATACAAGTCATTATCTATAATTACCCTCCAATACAAACAACCCTCTAAAGCTAATGGAATACTATCACAAGTTCACTTTAGAGAGTCATAAGTCACTCCACGGGTTCCCATGACTACGTATGCGCATATAGCGGAGATGCTCACTAAGTGAATCCTTTGATAAGGATATTATTAGTAGACTTTAAGATGTGATAGAAAGGAGATTGTTGGTGAAATACCAAAGTTGCTAGCTCCCTTGGAAGCACTTACACTAGCCTAGTTAAACAACAATAATCGACTATTTGAGAGATGAATTTCATCAATTCACTTTTTTTACTGACTGCTAAGAGATAATTACTATTGGTTCGCATGCGCTACTTTGTGATTTCGATCGAAGCTATGCTCTTGGCCAAAGGAAAACATCATGTTGTTATGAAGTTTCTGTAATCTAAAATCTTCTTCTTATTATTCTTCTTTTTAAATTTGGAAATCATAAATGATGGTGGCCCCTAGTTTGCCAATTAGAAGTTTATGATTTTGATGTTAAATGTATTTTCAATATATAGATCTCTTCTGCTAGTCATCCTCAAATAAAGTCTAAGGAACAATTAAGAAAATTATTAATATCATAAAATAAGTGGGTTTTGGCTTCATTATAACAATGAAAACTCTAAAATACGAACTAATTATAACCGTTTTCTTTTATTTTTTTTCAGCTCTCAAGAGAAATAAGATAAATAATTGCATTCTCTCTTTTTTTATTATAATTGCATTCTCTCTTACTCATTAAAAAGAAATTTATTTGTTTCTTCCTTCTCTTAATTTATCTCACCATTTTTTTTTCTTATTTTCAAAAAAATTAATGTTACATTATTGAGCATTATCTTTCTCCTTTTCACTATATCTTTTTGAAGTGTCACCACATAAAAAATTTACATATTTTAATAGATGTTGTAGATTCAGATTCATATTCATATTTGCATGTCTAATATTAAAATAAATATATCAATAAAATAAATATTTAAATTAAAAAATAATTTTATTTTGAATAAAATAATAATAATAATAATATAATTTAATATATATTACTTACAATTTTTTAAAAATATTGATTTCAAGTCTTCACGGCATAAACTGTTCAACACTATCCCTAATACTAAATTTAGGGGAAATTTATTAGGTCCGGACATCAGACGTATAGATATGTTCGGACGTCAATAAAATGTCGACACGTGGATGTTCAATATGTTTAATGTGTCCGCAGAACTTTAAATCAAGCGCATCAAAAGTGCAACTAAAGCGCAAATAAACGCATGTAAATCATAGGTAAAGCATAATTAAAATACAGGTAAAGCACAAATAAAGCACAGTTAAAGAACACAAAAAAACACAACTAAAATACACTCAATGGATCAATTTTTTTTATAGATGCCCGAAAATATCTCTACATACCGGACCTAATAATTTTTTCCAATTAGGAGGATGTCAAAGGCCGTCAAAAGTGAAAACATTGAACCAAAGGCGACGACACTGGCAGCTGTACTGCGGCCTGCGGGTATTGCAGAAGCAATTCTCCCCCAAATTGTTCGTCGGAAGTGTAACCCTCTCCTTCGTAGAATAATTGCTTGTCGGAAGTGCAACCCTCTCCTTCGTGGAATAATTGCTTGTCTTCCCTCTCTCTCCACCGGCGGTTGCCGGCGCAAAGCTGGAGCTTGGACGCGGCAAGGACAAAATGCAGCCTTCATATAGCATAAGAAGTGCCAGCATGACACTTGAAGACCTGATATGACTCATCCTAGTTAGACTTTTTTGTTTTTCTGAGAAATCCTAGTTAAACTCGCTCGCCTTATAAATCTTCCGCAGGCTGACAGTGGTTTTTGCCTCGACTGGTGCCGAAAAGATAATTTTCCGATCGACGTCGGCAATGAACCGGCGTCAGCGAGCGCTGCTCATCAGAAGTATAGTCTTCCTCTCCGTTGTCAACTCCCTATCCCTTGCTTTCTACTTCTTCCTCCACCCTCCCACTCATCCGACCCCCGAAACCCTAAACTCATCCGTAACCACTACCTCCCTTAAGCCCTGGCCTTTCCTCCCATCCTTCCTCCCTTGGAATCCTAGCCCCAAGCCTCCTCTCCGCTCCTGCGAGGCGTACTTCGGCAACGGATTCTCTCGCCGGATCGAGGCCCACGGTGGTGGCGGGTGGTTCCGGTGCTTCTACAGCGCGACGCTCAGGAGTTCAATATGCGAAGGGGGACGCTTGCGGATGGATCCGAGCAAGATCAAGATGTCGGTTGGAGGGGAGGGTTTGAAGTCAGTTATGGGGCGGAGGGAGGAGGAGGAACTTCCCGAGTTTGAGAGTGGATCCTTCGAAGTTGAGGGAGATGGAAGCAACGGGAGCCGCGCTGGTGGGAGGGTGTTGGATGAAGAGTTTCTCGATCGGTATGTTCCGCAAGGGGCTATACATTTTCACACAATGCGAGGATTGATGGAGTCGATGAGATTTGTTGAGCCCGGGAAGCTCCAATGCTCGCAGGTCACTTGCTATTATTTGTTTTTTACCCGTATTTATTATTATTATTTAAAAAGCTTTCAACTTTTATTGGACAAAATGCTGGCCAAGTGAATTTATCTGGATATGGTAGTTCTAACGCAGGTATTATGGCAAGAGTTGTTTGGTAGTTAACTTGAACTGAATTTGAACAATTCTTACTTCCAGGTATTTTGAATCATACAATGTGCAAATTTCCAAAGTCTGCGCTAGATAGAACTCCATAACACCAATTTATACAAAATTTACGTGATTAGCTTATTAGGGCGGATTGGTTGGGCGTAACTTGTTTAAGCTAGCTTGAGATGGTAAAGCTTGTTAATTGTTAGCAGATATATTAGATAGCAGAAGTTAAAGTTATACCACATTTATCTTAGTTTAGAGCTTATGTTAGGTTACAGGGCCTATTTGGTTGCGGCTTAAGTTGAGCGTAAAACAACTTAAGCTACTTATATCAATCAAATAAGCATTTTATTTGCTTTGCTGAGTTCAATCTACCCGACCCCTCTTTTTTCTCCTGATTGGGGAAAGGTCGAGCAAATGTGAGCAGCTTAGTATTATTTTCCTTCACTCTCTCCGTTATGATCACAATTCTTCATGTCTCCCTGCAGCTGGTGAGAAAATGTGATTAGAAGCTTAGTATTATTTACCTTCACTCTCTCCTTTGTGATCACAATTCTCCATGACTCCCTGCTTCTGGAGACTAATGCAATGTTTCCCTTGTCATACGTGACTTTTTTATGATCCTCTCTTCTCTCTCTCATTTGTCCCTTCATTGCTCCTTCAAGTGATTTATCCTTTTTGCGCCTTGACGTTGTTAACTTCCAAGCTTTTGGCAGGTCTTCTTCTTCCGACTGCTCCTATTTCCTCATTCCTTTCAGTAATATGATGCCCAAACCATAACTTGTGGTAAAGTTTCTTTGATTACTTTAAGTTCTTTGCATCATCTCCTCTATGCTGGAAATATTCTATTTTTGCTTATTTAGGGTGTTAATGTGCTGTGATTTCATTTCACGTTCATGTTTGGGTGTAGGATTTATGTAGTGAGGGTATTTTGAAAAAAATGCTTATGATCAACTAACAAGGAGCTTTATTATTGATTGCAAAAGCCCAACAACTAGGAATCAATGAAGCAACAGAAATTCCATTGTAATATATAACAAATGTGCATGGAGATAGGCATATCATTAGGTGATTACAAATCATTATATTTGTTATCAGTTGCTTACATTAATACAAATTGTTGGGCCTAGCTTGAATTGCAATCGGGGTAATTGGATTTTTTTTATCACTTTGGGAGACTGCGTTATGATTTTTCATATGCTTGCATGTGGGCTATTATTCTATTTTTGGTTCTTTTGGTCACCATGTGACCATGCCACTGAGTTGGCACGTCTTATCATTTGCTATTTTTGTGTGTCATGATAGGGTTTTATTATTTTGCTACTATTTTGCTATCTTGGTTCCGCTGTATATAAAATTGAGATGTGTCCGCATGATGTTTCTCTTTTAAACTTCATAAAGGTATATATCTCTATGAGCATATGCTATATCTGCTCGCCCACAATCAGTTTTCTTTTGGAGTTTAGCTGGTATGATTGGAGCTAGAAGTTAATTATCATATTTTGCATAGTACTTAAGATGGCTACTTAAATTATTTCAATGCCATTATATTTGGTTTCCATATGCAATAATTGACAATCACTTAAAGCTTAGTCTTCGTTTGGGACGGTTTTCTTACTGCTTCTTAAAGCAGCTTTCTAGTACAAAAAATTTGTGTACTAAAAAGCTGCTTTAAGAAGTAGTAAGAAAGCCATCCCAAACAAAATCTTAATTTGCTTAACGTATCCTAAGTCCCAATATAACAGGCTTAAGGAGAGCGCTTAAGCTTATCCTAGATTAAGTGCCCTACCTTTTCCTATATTTCTGATGCACTATGAATCGACCAACCCTCATCTTTCTTGCATTCCTTTGACCTTATATCTCCATGGACAAGAGGAAGCCATAACATGAAGTGCTTGCTTATTTGTAGATGTTTTTCCTATTGCCTTTGTGGGATTTGAGATGGGGGGAAGCCTTGGGAGGTGTTGGTTTGGTGCTGCAGTGGAGTAACATCTTTAGAATATGTTACTCGAATCATTTATCCAATTTAATCGTTTCTTTGTTATCATTCATAGTTTAATCATGCATCTATCTTAACGTTCCTGTTAACTTTTTTTTACTACCCGCACTCTGATCCATATTACATTGTCAACCTAAATTGTAGTTAAATCAAATTTATCTTCAAAATATCATCTTATCATCCAACATTAATTCTAGAAGTTATAGTCTCATATATATATATATATATATAGAAATACTAAAGTTATAATCTTGGGACTGTTAAAATAGCTTTACATATTGAAATTTAATATATAAGATTTCTTAATTGCCCTTTCAAACAAAATTTTTTTTTGCAATTTTGATCTTTCTAATTATGATATTCTACTTGCTGCTGACATTATTGATTGACTTTAATTGTAGTGGATAGAAGAACCTACAATTCTGGTGACACGTTTTGAGTATGCAAACCTTTTTCACACAGTTACTGATTGGTATAGCGCATATGTCTCTTCCAGAGTTACAGACTTGCCTAACAGACCTCATTTGATATTTGTTGATGGCCATTGCAAGGTATGATGCCTAATGACACAAGCACACTCACTCAAGAATGCATGCACGGATGATATTTTCACCATCATAACTTTTTTCTGAAAAAGAAATTACTCTGTAGTTGAAAGTTTTAAATCATATGTTCTATGTGGTTATTTAGACAGATATTTACTTTGACTATGGTACATATGGATATTGAATGCTTAGGATCACTTTATTGAATAAGTTTTGTGAAAAAAAACTTTTAGTGCTCCTTAATATCTTATCACTTAATTTTAGTTTAAATATTTTGACTTATCCAAATATGGTGATAGAATAAGGTGATCATGGAATTATAATGATTGTTGATTATTATTGTTTTAATTTTTACAATTAAAGAATTTGCCATAGAAGGAATGCTGGTGGAATATGAAAGTGTTGATGTACTTCGAAGTTTGAACGGACATGGACGGGATTCTTATGTCCCGTTATAGTCAGTTCAGGGAAAAAAGTTGGATTATGACTTCTGAAATTTTAGTCCTATCGACAGTTTTTTTTTTTTCATTGAACATATTATGAAATATATGTATTAAATCTTGCGGCCTTTTGTCATTTAATACAGATTGAAATCTAGCCATACTATGTGCAGTAGGATTATCAATGCAAATTTAAATTAGTTGAAATCATCACAATCACCATTAGCTATTCCTCAATTGTGTCGGGTGAGGCTATGAGTCCCGCTCTGTCCAAAAATCTACCATTTGGGAATGGCTTTATTGGAGACTTAAATTTCTTGGTAAGTAGTTTTTCTTTTCCAAATACCAGGTTTGGGGCTTTTAGGATTGTTCTACAGTTCTACTGTACAAAATTATGTTTTTGGCTATTTTATTGTGATTTTATATTCTAATCAACAATCATAGCAACTAAATTTTCTATACCATGTTTTGAATTTCTGCCCATTTTTGTAAAACTTATTATTCTAAATTCTGTTTAAACAAGTTTGCATCTCGTTTGGAAAGGCTTTTTTATTGCTTCTTAAAACAGTTTTTTAATACAAAATTTTTAATTTTTTTATTGAAAAACAGTAAAAAAGTCATCCCAAACTAAGCCTAAATCAGTTTGCTGCCATATGCTGCTAATATCTGTCCTCTCCTTCCCTCCCCTGCCAGGCAAATGCCAATCATGGGCTACCCATCTAACCTTTTGGTTTGACTTTACTTTTCTTCAGACATCTCCATCATCGTTCCTTTTTCTCTATTTTTATGCGTTGCTGTTGGCTAATTTATTAGATACATAGCAATTTACCGTCCCATCTCACTATCTTCTCATCCTAATTTTTGCATTCTCTTTTTCTTTATTTGCCTTTTTTTTACATAATAAATAACCAGGCACCGCTGGAGGAAACTTGGGAGGCACTCTTTACTAGCGTCAGATATGCCAAACATTTTACAGGCAGCGTGTGTTTCCGGCATGCGATACTTTCACCTTTGGGGTATGAGACAGCCATGTTCAAAGGTCTATCTGAATCATTTATTTGCCAAGGGACAACGGCAAACAATCTGAAAGCAAGCCCTGAGAACCATAAAACTGCCAGATTATCAGAGTTTGGAGAAATGCTTCGAGCAGCTTTTGGTTTTCCGACTGATGAAATCTCACTAAAGAGACCATCCACAGTTCATAATGTCCTCTTTGTCCGTCGCGAAGATTACTTAGCTCATCCTCGCCATGGTGGAAAATTGGAGCCCCGGTTGAGTAATGAGCCTGAGGTTTTTACTGCAATACAGAACTGGGCAGCTAACCACACTAAATGCAGCTTAAATGTTGTTAATGGTCTCTTTGCTCATATGTCGATGAAAGAGCAAATCCTTGCCATTTATGAGGCTTCAGTTGTTATAGGGGCTCATGGAGCTGGGCTTACACACTTGGTCTCAGCAAGATCAAAAACAATCGCTCTTGAAATAATCAGTAGCCAATATCAGCGTCCACATTTTTCATTAATTTCTCAATGGAGAGGTCTAGAATATCATGCAATTAACCTTGCTGGATCATATGTCAGACCTGAAATGGTCATTGATGAGCTCAGTAGCATAGTGAGGAGCCTTGGATGCTAACAAGCGGTATGATTTGGAATTTCAGTTCACCAAATCTCACATTTAGCAGCAAACCTATGTTTTTTTGCATCACCGAGGCTTTGTTTGGAACGGCTTTTTTATTGATTCTTAAAGCAGCTTTATAGTACAAAAATTTTAATTTTTATAATAAAAAGCTTTTTTAAGAAGCAGAAAAAAAGCCATCCCAAATGAAGCCTAAGATGCTCTTAAAGCTTGCTAAAGCTGTAACAGGCTTGTTGACTTTTGTATGCACACATGGGATTAATTCTAGAATCCCTTTCTGAATCTCATCTATTTTTTTTTTTTACTCAAAAAGTGATCATGCTCTGAGCATTGTGTTTGTTCAAGAGGCGATGGCATTACTGGGTTGAAATAATGTCATGACTGCAGAATGCAAGTTCTGGTTGAACTTCTTTTCTGCCTACAGCACTTTATTTAAAGAAGATTGAGATTCCCTTCGTGGAACTTATTGATAGTGTTTAAATTTTGTGTAATAATAGTCAGTCACCATCAATTTCAAGTCCTGAGAATCACCAATCTTCCACTGAATACAAAGTATCACTAAATATCAAAATTCCCCAAATTACAGGTTCATAGTGCCATTCATGGAGGTTTAAAAAAAAATAAATAAAGAACATCAAACGTCCTTATAAATGAACTTAAGCGCCACCAGAACCATATTTCTTTCCCCAAAAAAGTATCTGCAGCTTATCATAGCCGGCAAGCACACCAGCACCTGCAACTGCACGAAGGATGTTGGCACCTGCACCCTTGAAGAGGGATTTCAGCCCCTCATTCTTCAAAATCTGAGAAAATGCATCCATGGAACTCCTGTACTTGACTGCCTCGCCAGAGGTCATCATCATCCTTCTACGGACAGTGTCGATTGGATAGGCTGCAAGCCCAGCTCCATTTGTGATCAACCAACCAAGGGCAAAGCTTGCCAAGAAACTATCCTGTATTTAACATCCCATTCATTGAAGTTTCAGAAAAAGGCTTTCCAAATACCAAATCAAAAGATACTTCTAAACTCAAATGCTTGTAATATGTAATGAGAAGATACAAGCAAGTCTTCCAAGAGATTATTTTGTGCGGATACCGGACAGGAGAATCGTCCGGTATTATTTGGTACCGAGCTCAGTACTGTTCAGTATCGCGCTCGGTATATTTTTGAGGTTATGGCTCGGACTCTTCACGTAATAATTTGCACTTACCTGCAGGCTTCCGACGAGGAGCACCGGCTTGATAGAGTCATACATTCCAAAGTACAATCCTCTGTAAACTATAATGCCAACGCATGAGATGTTAAACCCACGGTAGAGGCCACTAATGCCATCTGATTGAATGGTTTTCCTGTAGACATCAACTAGACCGTTGAACTGCCTTTCTCCACCCTTCTTAGCGGCCTTGGCGTCATTTGTCAAACGAGTACGAGCATAATCCAGGGAATAGACAAAGAGAAGGGAAGTCGCGCCAGCAGAAGCTCCGGAAGCCAAGTTGCCAGCAAACCATTTCCAGTAACCATCCTTATCCTTCTTAAAGTTGAACATACTTTTGAAGTAATCTTTGAACGCAAAGTTCAAGGCCTGGAGATGGAATAAACAAGATGCTTTAATTTAAATGAAAAGGAAAAAAAAAAAAAAGGATTTTGAGTTTGCGAATGGATGTTCCTGCTTAAACACATCCAACTGATTTTAGTTGTTTTGGAGACAAATTTAAAGGCAGGGTTATGAACATGCTATGAACATGAAAGCGAAAGAAGGAAGATAATATGATAATTTGACAATTTTGAATTTGGCTACAATCACAGAAGTAGATTTGAAAGAAAAGAAGGGCAATTGGAAGATGCCCGCAACTTCAGAAATTCATGGAGGAAGAAGAGAAAAAAGAGCCATAGCTCGGATGTTTCATTTGCATCTCTAACACTCCCGTAAGGGGCTGTTTGGTATTAAAAATTTCTAAGGTTGTTAAATTTTGATAATTGTTTGATATGATAAATGTTAAATCCTGTTAAATTATAAAAAATTGTTTGACAATAGATTTCAGGATTTATGACAATTAGAGATTTAAATACGAATAAATAACGTTGAATTACATCAATAAACTTGTTATAAATTTAAGATAATTACATACCACATAATAAATTATCCAACATGAACTCGTATAATAGAAACTATAAGGGTATATGATACTATGATAGAGTAATAATAATATAGACACTAATAGACTCCAATATAATATAGGATTTAGGACTATTAGTTTATTAAAAATTTAAAATTATTTTTGTTTTAAATTTAATTATTATTTTAAATAAAAATTACTTAATAATTAAATTTTTAAAAACTGTAAATAAATTATAATTATAAAAATAATAATAATAATAATTTAATTATGAAATAGCTAATTAATTATAATTTTATTATACTTTTAATTATTTATGAATTAATTATTAATTATTAATTACCATTACTAACTAACTATTATAAAAAAAGTAATCAAATATTAATTATCAATTAATTTAAGTATTAAATTATTTATTAATTATATTTATTTATTAATTATTTTATTTAATCTAATAAAACTAAATTAATTTATTTGTATATTCTTTAGCAAGTTCGTCACTGTCTTCCTTAGCCGCAAGTTTTCTTTTCCCCTACTCTAGCTGTTCGTTGCCATTCGACTTCACCAGCTTCGCCTGAGAGGGAGTTTTAAACAATTCGCTTAATAACTTCTTCATTCCACGACGTTCCTTCCTATCGGATTTGAAACCACACACTCCTCTCCATTCTCTATTGGATCGGAAGTAACGATGATGACAGGAGCTTGCTCTTGCTCGTTGCCAAGGTAGCCATCTTTCTTTCTTTCACACGCTTCCTCGGCCAAATTCTGTTAAATTTATCTCTCAATAGGATATAGATTTATACGAATTTACTCCGTAAATTTGTAAATCTTGGATTTACACATACGTTGGATTTAGATGACCTCCAAAAACTACTGGGAAGGATTTATCTTAAATCCCTCTTAAATTATAGCTCAATTCTGATACCAAACAACCCCTAAGGATGAATGTTTATAGAATTACGTCTTACTGATTCATTAAACACATGATAGCTACTAACAAGGGTTTTTAGGCAATTGCCCCCCCCCCTAAAAATTTTAAAATACTTTGATTTTTAGTTAATTGCCCCAAAAAACTGGTCGAATTCCGCCAGGGGGTGCTGCCCCCTTGGATCCCCGACATATATGTCTTATAAGTTTGCCCCTCCCTGAAAATTAGGGTTGTTTCCGCCCCTGCTAACAAGAACTAATAATCTATAAACAATCAAGTCCCACTAACACACTCATAAACTACTCATTACAACTATTACCCTAATTGAATACTTTAACCTAAAACCAAATTCAAGCCAATTAAAATACACCCTATTCCTATTGTTGGGGAAAGCAGAGAATGGACCAGAGCCCTACATGGGGTCCTAGTTGGATACCCATTGGGTACCCACGCTCTACGCTGACGGGCTTTGCCCACCCACACTCACCTATGGTGACTTTCCTGATGTCATACCCACCCACACCCACCCACTTTCTAGCTTATTGAATGCAGTTTGCCATAGATTAATGGCCTTGAGGTTTTTTGCCATTTTATCTGACTGCAAACTTTCAAGCTACATATCAAAATTTATCATGGTTGTGACGCGGTTCAGTATTGCACATTGCATAGTAAGGATTATTATAATATACTACATGTATATGATAATTAGTAATATAAGTCGATTGTCCTTTGATGTTGAGTACCCACCTATACCCACCCACGATGCCATGAGCGTACCCATACCCACCCATGCCCATTGAGTATGGGTGGGTACATGGGTGGGTGTGGGTATGGGTACCTAATGCAGGGCTTTGGAATGGACCTTAATGGACGGCATATGCAACAATAACACCTTAATACATGACGACAAAAAATAATTAAATGTCTCACCTGGGTGGGGAAGTAACGAAGAACATTCACTGTGTTTCCTCTCCATAATGAGCCAATACCTTCCTCTCTAACCGTACGTGAAAAACAGTCTGTAATCCCCTTATAAGGTTCAGAAAGACGACCAGACTTGATCATTTCATCCTGGTTCTGTATCAGTAGCTTAACACGTTCAATAGGAGCTGTAATGGTTTTTGAAACAGCACCGGAGACTCCACCCATCAAAAAGTCGACGGCAAAGCCTGCAATGCCTTTTTCTGAAGGTGCTTGTGCAAAAACAGGTGAAGCTCTCTTAACCATTGTGAGGTTATTTGCAAAGCTGCCGGTGGCGGTGGGGAATCGCCTCTCAGGTATAGAAAAAGGCCTGTAAGAGTACTGGTTGCAAGCTCTTGAATCCTGAGAGAAGCTGGAACTTACACGGATATGAGCGGCAACTTTCTGAAGGACTGTTGGGTACTTCATTTGATCTTCCATGACCGACTATTAAGCAAAAAAATTGGAATCTGCGCCATTGGAGACCATAATAAGCAGGAATTGTTAGAAAAGCTACGCAAAACTGAAGATCAACTGGGAGAAAGATGCGAGAACTGCGCTTGCCATGTCAAAAATGTTAATAAAAATCATCAAATATTTCTGGAACAAAAAACACCAAAGATAATTTTTCTTGGAATTGGCGTAAAAATGTATTTGATGCGGTTGGTGCTAAATTATTTGGTTATTTGTTTCATGATTTAAAATTTTATATGACATCTTACTCTGCCAAATAACATCAGAGCAGCTCTAAACAAGAATGTGCAGGAATTAAAAACAACAACAAACACCAAACGGTTCATGAAAATTAACAAATTGTAAAATATTTAGAAAAAGAGGGAATTGAGCTAGAAAAAAGAACTCACATCTCGTGCGAAGATCTTCTGATCTCCTCCCTTCACCAAAGAGCCTCTTTGTGTATCGCCCGTTTGAAAAGAAGCAGATAGTTGAGGGATTCGGGGAAATGTTAGGGGATTTATTTCCGCAAATTTTCAACTTTTCCGGTATGTTGTTCCTCGAAGTAGAAGATTAAAAGCAGATATCGTTTACTTGACGGAATCTGAGGAAGCCATTAAGTGCGGATTCTCGATCGGTGTCGGCTTCAACTGATTGAGTTTTAACCGTCACTCCCGCTTTCTGCCAATAGCGAGGCTTCGTTAGGTAGATGTGGGAGCCGCGTGGACTGTAGAAAATTGTTCAGAGTTGCTCCGCGTGGGCGGCGAACGCCATTGCAAGTTCTTGCTTCTTGGGGTCTCGTTTACGGTCAATATTGAGAAGCCATTGAATATTCCGTCTTGAAAATGTAAGACATCTTTGAACAGCTAATTGACAACAGTACGGCCCAATTTTAGAAAAGAACATGTTAAAATGCCATTATGTAAAAGAAGTATGATTAACAAAAAATTTAAAAAGGAGCATATACGCTTAACAATTTGGTGCATTTAGAATGATCTAAATAATTATGTGCATTCTAAATGCGTCAATCTAATTAACGTATTCCCAAGAGAGAAAAAGAGAGAGAGAGGGGAGAGGACAGGAGAGAGAGAGAGAGAGAGAGAGAGAGAGAGAGAGAGAGAGAGAGAGAGGAGGAAGAGAGGGGAAAAAGCTGACCGGAGAGAGAGATAGTAGAGTAAATATTTAATGGGTGTGAGAGAGTTAGACCATCTCCAACCGAAAATCTCATTTTTCACTCCAAAATGCAGTGAAATAAAAAATGTCGTGTTTCATCTCCAATCCAACGCCATTTTGCCGCTAAAACCGTCACTTTTCTTTCGCGCCTTTCTTCCAAACCTGTTCGGTAGAGATAAAAAAAATGGCGCAGATGAACAGTGCAACGCCAATATTGGTGTCACACTGTTCATCCGCGATCAAATGGCGTCAAAAATGGCGATCGGTTGGAGCAAAGCAAGAACGGCAAACAAGTGTTTGTCGTTCGGTTGGAGATGCCCTTAAAGTTGAGGAGGAGAGAGAGTTATATATTAATTATAATAACAGTTAAAATAATAGTTAAATATTTTAAATAATAATTACAGTTAATTGATATATATTTTAAATAATTAAACTAATATTTAAATATTTTAAAAAATTAAAATAACAGTTAGTATATATTTAATATTTAAATAATTACTTTAATGATAAAATGATATTAAATTTTTTATTTAAAGATATATTAATTTTATTTTATAATTTTTCTATTTTGATTATTTATACTCGACATATTTTATTCAAAGATATATTAATTTGTTTTATTCAAAGATATATTAATTTCCTCACGAGCTTCCTTAAAATGCTATGTTCCATGCAATGATCAGTTAGCATAATTTATGTGGAAGAAAAAAAAAAGGCATTCAAATCCTTTTGCCAGCCCAAATGAGACCTTTCTCTGGTTAGAATTTAGTAATTTACCCTCGTCCTTCTACCTAAGTAGATCTCACCTATTCTATTTTGGACCTCATGAAGCTGAGAATAATAATTATTAGAAAATATATTTTGATATTGAAATATATTGAATAGAGAAAAATAAAATTTAAAATCTGTTGAAATTGCATTTAAAATTTTATAGCATATGAAAAATTTATACTGCACTCATCTCAAAGTGAATCTAATAGCTTCGAAATTAAAATTGTGTCTAAATATCTTATTCATTGAGTATGTATACTTAATCCATTTTATAGGCTTTGATTCCTAGCACCATGCTATCTAATTTCTATTCTACTCCATGGTGTCTATTTGAATAGTATTTTATAGAATTTGTGCATTCAATATATATATAATTTTTCTTCTCAAATTATCCCTTAAATGAATTATATAATAAATGTGTGTGTGCCCCCTCTATAAAAAGTTTCTGGCTTCGCCACTGATATGATGTTGCCATTATATTTGGCATAATAATTGATCACTTTGAAACATATAATTTTTATCTTATTGACATGATAAACTTAAATGTGGAGAACTTCAAGTTATATGATGGACATCTTGATAGATTTTTAGGAGAATGAAGCTTACTTCGAGGTATCAATGTATCATTACTTTATATGCCATATACGGTATTGATAAATGTTAGGAAGTCACATAAATAAACTTCATGATCATCATAGTTCCTTCTATATATGTTGCATTTTGGGTATCTTATTGATTTATGCCAAAATAATTCAAAACAATGATGATTATTGGACACTTAACCATGAAGTTGCCATTCTTGAAAGTTATTATTACTATTTGGGGAGATTTTATTAAATAAAATAAGTTAATGTTGTAAATGAGGATTACTCGACAACCTAAAATAAGACTTTTGAAGGTGGGATTAAGGTTCCTATACGATATTTTTTTTAATGCTTCATATTTATTTTTTATTATGTTCAAACATAATGTTTTTTTTTTCTAAGAATCAATGGAGATGCATATAAGATTTCCTTCCTAGCTCATCATATTAGTATTTCAACATAATACAATTAAATAACATGAACTCTACAAAAGAGAGAACATCCAACCTACACTTCGGCATTCAAGAAGAAAAAAGGAAAGAGAGGGGAAAAGGGAAAGTTTGAACTAACTATTGAAGGAAGGACTCACTGCAGGTAGGGGTGTCAATTTCGGGTCACGGGTCGGGTTCGGGTCGGACCCGGAACTGACCCGGGTTCAAACGGGTTGACCCTAACCCGACCCGGTTAGGCAAACGGGTCGAAAATCAGAACCCGAACCCGACCCGGCGGGTTGTCGGGTTGACCCGACACGGAACGGATTGCGGCCGAAGCGCGCGGGGCGAAGCGCGCGGGGCGACCGCGCGAACGCGGGCGAAGCGCGCGAGGGAGTCAGAGCGCGAAGCGCGGCATGCACGTTTCGGGTCAAACGGGTTGACCCGGCAACCCGTCGGGTCAACCCGAACCCGACCCGTTTTTCAAACGGGTCGATTTCTGGAACCTGAACCCGACCCGTTTTGCATTCGGGTCGGGTCCAACCCGGATTTTTCGGGTCGGATTCGAGTCGGGTTTTCGTGTCGTGTCAAATATTGACACCCCTAACTGCAGGCAGCTATTGCTTAAAAGGAACGAGTAGGGAGAAGAAGGCAACTTATGAAGAAAAGAAGAAAGGGAAATTTGATGCCCTTGGTCTCTAACATGTTTAAATGACATGAGAGGGATGCTACATGCGGGAGAATCTAATCAATTAGGGAAATAATTGAGTACTCCTTGTGATTGGAGGGAGAGACAGTGGATGAGGGAGGTTGTTCGGCCTGATCGGTGCGAAGGAGGAGAGCACACCATTTTATGATCGGGAGAAAAGCGGGCTCAACTTTTGTTCAAGCGAAAGACTTGGATCGATCCGGTCTATAAAGTAAATATTATTCTCCTAAAATATTCATATCCTTTGCTAAATTTCAATGTTATAATTGATACAATGGTATGATATTTATAGTGAATTTTTAATGTATTTTTGGGCTATCGTCAAATAAAGATACATCATGATGATGAAGGAAATAAACATTTAATCATCGATAAAGGCTGCTTTTATTGCAAAGATATGAGACTATGTGACTAGAATTCATGTGATCTATTCAATTTTTTGAGTTTAAACTCTTTTGTATTTGTCTGAAAATGATTTGTATGCATGAAAAAGATGTGCATGTATTTTGATGCGAGTTCTAAGAATCTTAATGCTTTATTGTGGAATCTAAAAATTTTCCTCTAGAACCCCTTAACATTATGTTTTATGGTGCCCTGGAATTGCACTCACTGAAATTCGAAAAAATGAACTAGCATTCCGGCACTATATTTTCGGCCTTTCGGGTGCCCCCGGCGCTAGACCAATTTCAACACTTATAACTATCCTTTTTCCACTAGTTCAATCGCTTTGGGCAGCCGACCAAAAGAGGGAAATAGAAGAATTTTGAAAGAGAAAGAAGATGATTTAGATCGCTTCGGATTATTTTCAATTGTTGTACCAATTACAAAAGTTATCAAAATCAAGGTAAGTCAAACTACACCTATCTCAGTTTTTAAAAATACAGAGATTTCTTGAATTTTCTAATTATGTTTATATTTTTGTTATCAAAAAATGAGAATAACTTCGCACCGATAAAATTTTCATCTCATAATTTTTTATATGATATAACGACTTAAATTTTGAACATTTAGATATTTTTCTAAAAATTTTATATTGGGGTTTTTGGAGTTTATGCTATTTTTTTATTGAGTAGGAAATAATTTGGACTCTGAAAAATAATATTATAATACAAATAAACTCTTAAAACAGTGTTATGCACGATCTTTAATAATTTAGTGAAATTCTAAAATAGTATATTTTTGCTCGGTAATGTGTTATGTTGTTCGTAGTTATAACAAGTTGATGAATTTTGTGTTATATTGATTGAATTATGTGTGTTTTGATAAGAAAATGTCTGCTCGAAGAAACAACAGTCCAAAATTCTTTGGATTATGTGTGGTGTTGGAATCTAAAACTCAATGAAATTCATTCAATTTGGAGTCACGCTATAGGAAATTAATTGAATACCGACGAAACTTCCGGCGGTCATTTGAATTGTTGTGAGTTTAATATTGAAAATTTTAATCCAGATATGTTTAAAAGCTAGTATCAATTTTATATTCAAATTATTAAATAAATATATCTAAGTAACTAGATATTATAATTATATTATTAAATATTTTATAATTCCATTAATACTATCTAATAATTTAATTATATAAAGAAATAATATGAAAATATAAAATTGAGAATTCGATTCGAATAAATAATTCAGCCATAATATAAGATTTAGGGGAATATTCTTGCATAATTTTTTTTCCTTCATAAATCCCGAGCTGTTTGGGCAATACACTTCATTTCTGCTTCTTATGATTAATGACTGATGCATCTTTTTCTTCCGCATCTCTAGGGTTTCGCCATGTACACATTTTAGTCTCCATTATCACTCAAACAAGCATGATTCCATGGTTTATTGGGTTTCTTGGGTTCTTCTTTCCATTTCCATGCTTGTAAGGGTAACTAAAGACTCCCGAGCATGGACAACTCAGCGATCGCCAGCCACCTGCTTCCCCGATCTTCCTCAATAACGCTCGACCTCGATCCCTTGATCAACGTCTGCCATCACCGCCCCAACGACCTTAAGGCTCCACCGGTTGATCCCAATCCCCACATCCTACAAATCCCCGGCGCCTTTCCCAGCGATGAAGACGATGATTCCTTCGCTTTGGGCGACAGGACCAAGCTGGAATCCCAATGGCATCGCATGAAGTGGACCGATGAGATGGTTCGTCTCCTAGTTGCCGTTGTCGCTTTCGTCAACGACGAAGGCACACCGGACCCGGTCGAGGCCGCCGCACGGCGGCGATCCGTCCTTCAGAAGAAAGGCAAGTGGAAAACTGTTTCAAAGTTAATGATGGAGAAGGGCTGCTACGTGTCACCTCAGCAATGTGAGGACAAGTTCAATGATCTCAATAAAAGGTACAAGAGATTGAATGAGATCCTTGGCCGAGGAACTACTTGCACGGTTGTGGAAAACCCGGCTTTGTTGGAATCGATGACGCATGTTTCTTTTAAGATGAAGGAGGATGTGAGGAAGATATTGAATTCGAAGCATCTGTTTTACAGGGAGATGTGCGCTTATCACAACGGGCAGAGGATACCGGATTCACAAATTTTTGGATTGAGGAATGAAATTCTTACCAGTTCTGGCATTTTGCATGAAGTTAATGAGGATAGTGAGGATGTAGATGATGATGAAGGGAAGAGTGATGACTATGGGCAGTTGGGTGTTGACGATTTCCTTGCTGAGATTGATTTAGTATTTCAGGACAACAACAGGACAGCATCGGAGAAGTTGGATTGGTTCCAAAGACGGGCATTGCAAATTAAACAGGAGAGATTGGCGATTCTGGCCGAGGCTTTGGAGTTGGAGAAGAGGAACTTCAAGTGGCAGAGGTTTCGGAGCAAGAAGGATCGGGAAATGGAGAAGATGAAACTGGAGAATGAAAGGTCGATGAAGGAGAATGAAAGAAAGATTCTGGAGTTGAGGCAAAAGGAACTGGAGTTTACTCCTTCGAGGTTGAAGGAGGTAAGGGATGCTGCAGCTAATAGAATGGATGTGGAACATTGATGCGATCATTTTGGAAAGAACCATAAAGTTTTATAATTTTTTTCAATGGTTAGTTGCAGCTTTATTAGGTTACACGAGCATAAATAATTGGATTTGAGTGATGAATTGAGCTCTCCTTCATTGTCGTAGAAGTTTAATCTGTATATCTTAGAATGTAAGTTAGGCTAATTTAATGTGTAAGCTTGCAAATTTTTTGGAAACTGGTTTTGCTTTTCTAGTTTGGCTTTGGCATTTAAATTTACTTGTAATCTTCTATATGCATTGCCACCTTGTTCCTAGGAGTGCTCTTCTTTCAATTCTTTCCTTTTTTTGTCCTTTATCTTTTGTGTTTATTTTTTAATTGCTCATTTTTTATTTTTTTGATAATTATTGTTGTGGGATCTAAAAATTTATTGGCTCAAGATGAGTCAATTATGAATTTTTTTGGAGTTTGATTAAACAATGGAGAAACCTCTCCAGCTCCACTTGTCTCTCTCAAGCCTATGACTTAAGGCACAATGGCAACAAGCTCTTCTTTGAGTTCCCTTTATAGAGATGGAAGGTCTGTAACAATATATTTTGCATTTAATGCATTATGGTATGAAATATGATTGGCAGATTTATTTTAGTCAATTAGGACTCTAGATATGATACTTGTGAGATCTTTTGTTCCCCGTCGATGATGTAATTGTTGAATGATATTGCTAAACTATCATCATTATTGCATGATCAATTCTCTTCTTGAGTCTAAAATCATCTAATCTCTAAGGCATTGTTTGACTCTTGACTTTGTCTTGTCACTTTGATCATGACTTGCGGGAATTTCCCAATGCCTATTCTTGAGCTATTTCTCTACTGAATTCATTTATGTTGCAATGCTATGGTTCGATATACTCTCAACAATATCAGAAATTCTCTCTTGATTATATGCTGCCTCATAAGGTTGAGATTTCATGTGAATCAAGTTTGAGGAGAGAAAGCATCCCAGCTTCTTTCTCTTGAGTTTATATTTTACCTTGGGCGTCACTTACCCCTTCTTGTTAATTTGGTAGAGAACCTCATTGGGTTGTTGTGGCCTTTTTCTCCGAGAGCTGGTCCTACTTTGGTTGATCCTCTTTGCCTAGCAGAAGGTTTGTTGAGAGTAGGTAGAACTTCTCCATCTCATTGTCTAGCATTGAAGGCTTGAATGATTTTAAAATTTTTATATTCTTCATTAAGAGATTTCCTTGTAAGTGGGCAAGTTTTTACCTGACAGCCTTTAATTTCTCCATGTGACTTCAAATGATCTCTTTCTTCAAACTTCTCAAACTTCATTATTATGTGCCAGTCATGCTAACTCTTGTATTGCTGTTGCATTTTTATGAGGTGTGCTGAGCCGGTCCATCCGAGACCCACGCGGGTCTACAGGAGGCGGCGGGGGGGGCATCCGGCCCAGGTGAGCCAAAGGGAGGGGGCGGCCGAACTTGGGGAGAAAGGGGAGAGGGTCAAGGTGGGCCCTTTGGGCCCACTTATTTAAATCCTTGGGCATCAAGGGGAGAGGCTAACTTTTGGGGGGAAAATGGAGGGTGGATGATGGGGGGTAATTTAGGGATGAGGGGGAAGTTGTGAGATTGTATGAAAGGAACCTTTAGGGTTTGTTTTGGGGCATCATGTGAAGAAAGTTCTTTCTCTTTTCCCTCTTGTTTTCTCTAGGGTTTCTTTTGGGAGATTTGGTCCTTCTCGAAGTGGACTAGCTTTGTCTTTGGTTTTGTCTTGAAGATTATTGCAAAGCTCTTTTGTTCTTCCTCTCATTCTTTTGTCTTGAGCTAACTTTGATTTGGTGGAGAAACTTCTCCCTTGAAGGAAAATTAGGGCAAACCCTAATTTGGAAATCTAAGGTGTATCATGTGCCTCAGAGTGATTTTATTTTATCTTACCCAGGAATCCTTAGGCTCTCTAGAGATCTTCATCCATGATCTTGGGGTTGATCATTGTTTTTGCATTGAATTCCAAGTAAAATGTACTTTAAGGCAATACCCAAGGCACACCATAAATAGAGCTTGATTTGCTAAACTATGGACCTCCCTGCTGAAAATAAACTAGATATAGGTCATATTTCATGCTAATAATTTGGATGCAGCATATGCACTACAATTTGTTCACCACCTTAATTTGGTTGACAGTTAGAAGAAGGTGGGTTTGTCTTTAGATGAACGAGGTAGAAGACAGTTTTGTCTTTAGCCTTGTATCCATCACAACCAAAGTGCTTTTCATAACAAATTAAGGAAGTGGAGTGTTCAAGATGATTGAGCTCGGTAACTAAATTGCACCTCAAAGAAGAGACATCGTTTCTTTCTTGTGATATTCATCTTGCATGACATGATGTTAGTTATCATCAACCACCACAACAAAAATATAGTTATGAGTCCTATGGATCGGCAATAATCATCCCATGAAGTATATGGAAATGTCTTTCCATGGTTGAATCATCATAGGCAAGACAATATGCAGTCCTTTCTTCCAATGCGATTACTTTGAGGTGCAACAAAGTACACATTCTATTAGGAAAATTTTCCACATGTAAGTGCATTCTAGGCTAGTTGACATCTCTACAATTTTTGTAAAGTCTTATAAATTTCAAAGTTTTCAACCACTTTAGGGACGTGCATTTCTTGGATTCACTTCATTTGATCGCCATTCTTGAGACCACTGAGCTAGTGCCCCTTGTAGAGCAATCCTTCACTAACAATATATCATTTTTCTAGGACATCCTCCTATTCTTTTTAGTAGTTTTATCCTACTTATTGAGGTCAGATTATCCTTCTTGTGGAGTTGGTTGTAGTTACATTACTGCTGATAGTGTTATCGAATGATGAGATAACATATCAACCATTTTGTTCTTTGTTGATTGTAACGGCCACCTCACGACCGAAATCACCGACATAGCCGATCGGACACGACGTTTCAGTAAACCGACATACTCACGACATAAAATCTTCTCTCATTCGGTTATGCACATACACACGCTCTCAGAACGACAGGAATTCGCAAAGAGAAATTCGGGGACTTACCTTTGCATTGTCGAAGCCGGACGAACTCCATTCTCCGACTCCAAGCCCAGCATCGCAGGCTAGAACCCGCTCTTCGCTGTCGACTTCCATCCTCCTGTACTCGCCGGCCGATCCGTGCTGCCTCCGGCATCCGCTCGGGCTTGACTCACTATCGTGCCCTAGCCTCCACCAGTCGGATCCAACCAAGGACCGACCGACCTGCCTGCCGCCGACCAAGGACTCGCCGCCGAACCCGCCTGCCTCCGGCCGGACCAGCCTCCGCCCCCGCCGACTTCATGCGTGCCTCCGATCATTGCCCGAGCCGCTCGATCGGGCTTAATAATAGATAAGGTCGCTTCACTTTTGGTAAAGTGCAAGTAACTTATTATACATTGTGTAAATCTTTTGTACAAGTCTTTTTTCTTGCATCAGAATCGTGCTCAGTGCATTTTTGGAAGCATCAACTGCCTCCACTTTGAACTATTTATGATAATTTACCAAGTTAAGATATACGCCTCTCTTATGTCCTTAAAAAGGGAAACATGCCCTCATGTTTTCCTCCAGGAAAAGTTTTTGGTTGGCTTTCGTTAGTCCATGTTGAGGTGCGATGAGTATCAAGGCTACAGATAAACTTCCTCACATAATGGCAAGCTCCCATGAAACTCATCAGTCATCATGTTAGTTACATTTTGTGATCAAGGCCAATTTTTGATTGCCTTGAGCTTATCTTTTTCAATTTTGTTCTTCTCGCCACTAACTTTGATGTGCAAGTAGAATAGTCTTTTCTTCTTAAAGTTGCACCTCTTTTGTTTGAGGGCAATGTGCTACTATTTTAGGAGTTTGAACACTTTCTTCACTTATTTGAGATGTTCCTCCTAGGTTGAGTGGCATATCAGGATTTCATCTAGATAGGAAATAAAAAAATCCTCCATGAATGCCCTCAGGATGGCGTTCACTGAATACATAAACTTCATCGATGCCTTTTAAAGTTCCAAAGGCACCACCATCCATTTGAATAGTCCTTACCTTGTCTTGAATGTGGTCTTCCACATCTTATTTATTGAATTCAAACTTGATGATATACTAACTTCTAATCTAGCTTAGTAAAGATTGAGCATGCTATCACTCGTCCATAAATGGTTCTTCATTGTGATTTATTCCATTTCTGGTAGTCACCACAAATCTGCAAACCACCATCCATCTTCTGCAACATCAAAATTAGAGATCGACATGGCGACCTGCTGGACTTTAAGACCCTTTTGGTTAGTAGCTCCCCAACTTTCTTCTTGATTCTTCATTCTCCAACATTGAGTTCTTGGTACATTAGACTATTGGATAGAGCTTGAGCTTGAGAGAGAGGATTGATCTCATGCTCTACAACTCTTCAACTCTTCTCAAAAGAAATCAGCTATCTCTCAAAAAATATTTTTCTATTCATCTACCAGTTATAGAATACTCGACCCCCAATTCCTAAGCATAAGAGGTAACACTTTTCCTTCTCCATTTCAAGCTCGTACTGGATTCTCTTTGAGAATAGGCCTGCATGTTCTTGTCAGGTTTCTCCAATTTGACCGTGAGCAGAAGAAAACAATTAGTATAAATTTATAATCCTCTTCACTTTTCCAGCCGCCACCAAATTCAGAGCTTGACAATTCTTATTTCTATTGACGGTATGCCCAACACTATCCTTATAGAGATATTATTGATGAGCTCTTTGATAGAAGATAATATATCAGTCTTATAGATATTGGCTCTCAAATATAATCCGATAGATATCAAAAGGTATCACTTCATACAACATCTCATCAATGTACTCGCAGGAGATGGAAAAGCTGCTTGACATTGCATGTTTATCTGCATTTCTTAGTGCATTTGAATCAAGCGAGTGGGTATGGAAAAGGATGAGGAATCGTTTGACTAGACTTGGTGATATGAGATTCTTTTGATTCCTTCAGTCGATGATGGTGTTGACCACCTCCTGCTTCAATTGATTCTGCAAGGTGAACAACAACTCCATTTGCTCGGCTATTAGGTCAGTATTGTTGCCTCTTTCCCTTTTGGCATTGCGAAAGACGGACTCCAGCTCTTAATTCTGCTCTATTGTGGCAACCATATTCATCCCTTTATAGACCTTGATTTTCTCTTATATAGACCTTGATTTTCTCTTAGGAGAGTTTTAGGTTATGTTTTTAGCATTTCAGCCTCTTGCTCCGACAATGATCACGGTAAAGATTATTTTCAGAAGTAGTTGAAAAGTTATCTTTGTTGGGACCCTTAAAATCCCACCTCTTCTTCCTTGTGGTAGTCTTTAGCGCCTCTCTTGTTTTCTTGGTAATAGCAATATTGTCTTTTCCATTTTTCTTACTCTCAATCGTGTTAACAAACATACTAGCTTCATTGAGATTATTGATGGTAAAGAGAAGGAGCTCATTGACAATGCTTTGATGTAGCCATCCATATATTTTGTTGACACTTTGGTAGGAATATCCATAAAGCTAAAGTAAGGTCTTAAATTGATCTACCATGCATCCACTCCAACTTCCTCACATTCTTTGCTCATACCTTGAGGGCTCAAAGTCATCATATTTTGAGTCATCTTCTTGTATACTAGAATACTCATTGGCTTCTCCTATCGTGAAGTCATGATCTTCCTCAAGGATTGATCTTTCTTGACTTCTTCATTTGGTTTTAAGATTCTGCACCATAATATACTTGCTTAACATCTCTATTATCACATTCATTTGTTGTTGGAGTGCAACATGGTTAGCCAAGTTACTAGAAGATGCACCTTGTGATGTCGGCATGTAAGCTTCCACTCATGAACTCTTCAAAGTATTAGGATAAAAAAGTTATGCGATCTCCTTGTACTCACTCTTTGCTAACACTGCACACCGGGGTTTTCTTTGAAATTGTTAACCCGATTCCATAAACTAGATGATTTGCTGCATCATGGAGGCTTCACAGAGTGAGGTGTGTAATCTAGATAGATTTGGTATGGAGCAAAAACGAAGCATGTTTTTCTTTAATATATGGACTTGGAATAATACAAGGAAGTTCTTCATTGAATCTCTTTTCCTCTCTAGCTCACAGACTCTATAGATCTCCCATAAGTATGTGAATAAAGGCATAATGGCCACCTAAAGTCCTTTGAGTTACGTTTGTAGAGAGGAAAGGTCCCTTATGATATGGGCCGCATTTTAATGCATTATTACAAGAAATTTGTTTGGTATATTTATTTTGGGTAATCATCACCACATGAGAAAGTTATAAGGCATGACACTCCAATTAGTATCGCAATCACAGTGTCATTGATAAGTCGCATAATTACTTTATGACTAACAGTCTTCTTGGGTCTGAAGTAAGCTTGTTTCTTAGGCACCGTCTTGGTTCTTGGCTCTATCTTGGTGCTCAACATACGACTTTCGGGAATTTCTAAGATCCTTTCCTGAGCTGCTTCTTGACCCTAATTCCGCAGGGTAGTAATGCTCCTGTGGCGAGATCATCTCAACAAAATTAGAGATTCTCTTGAGAGTACCCTTCTCAGCTTGCATGTATCTTAACTGGTCCCTCCATTTGGATTCAACTAATCTCTTAATCATTCTGAGGATCCAAGCCATTCCAGTTGATTAGGTGATGCGAAATGCTCTCTTTAAGTTGTCTTTCTTAAAGGACTATGTAGAATTTGCCTATTACAAACTAAATGCTCAATGTCAGCTATTATATTAAATCAACTTGAAGCTAATGCAAGTAAATTGATTTGTGTGTTAAATCATCAATGCCTAGACATTTGGAGCTATAAGATGATTGATTCATTTGATTGGGCACGAAGTCTTTTATCAATTTGTAAAATTAACTTCTCATTATATCCTAACACAGTGGTATCATCACCGGTCTCTGCTTGATGACATTTACTAATCCATTTGGTCCCTAGAGGCTGAAGGGTCACAAATTTGAATAATTAGCTTCTAATCTTCAATGACAGGCAACAATTTTGAACTGTCAGAATTGGAAGGGATGCCATCGCCACCTAAAAAGTGTATAATAATGCCTTCAAACTTAAAGGATAAATACCCCTAAGACCTCAATGGTGATTTCATATTCAAAGTAAATTTAAATTGGAGGGATGTCTTGCATCTAAAGCCAAGCATCCACCAAATTTAGTCCCCACAGCATATAAAATTATAACAACTTATTTAAAAATAAAATATCCCTAAAAATAAATAATGTTTGCTACATGCTGATGGACCGGTTCACCCGGTCCATCCTAGACCCGTGCGGGTCTATGGGAGGCGGGCGGACCGGCTGCACAAAAAGGGGCCCACCCACTTAAGTGGGGGTAATTTGGGGATGTGAGGGACTTTTGGATTGTATGAAGGGGGGCCATTAGGGTTTAGTTGGAGGCATGGCCCACCCACTTAAGTGGGGGTAATTTGGGGATGTGAGGGACTTTTGGATTGTATGAAGGGGGCCATTAGGGTTTGGTTGGGGGCATTATGAAAAGTGTATTCTCTTTCTAGTTTTCTTCTTCTAGTTTCTTCTTGTTCTTTTCTAGGGTTTTCTTGTGGGAGATCTTGTCCTTCTCGAAGTGGACAAACTTATCTTGTTTTCTCTTGGCTTTCTAATGCAAAGGTTCTTGCTTTTCATCTCAACCCTCTTGTGATTGTTTCTCTTTGCTTTTGGTGGAGAAATTCCTCATTCTTGGGGGAAATTAGGGCAAAACCGAAATTGTGGAACCCTAGGGCATATCACATGCTTAGAGTAATAACACTTTTGGAATAAAGCTAGCCAAGGGAGAAAAAATTGAGCTTGACTCAATCTCATATGAGAGCCATTGCCATTTCATTGTAGTTAAAGCTAATCAAGATAAAAAATTCATACACTAATAAAGACTTGGCATATATCCTTTGAACCGGGTAGTTGGTCTGTTTGGACAACACAGCTCTATTACATTTACATTAAATGCTTGATCTATTCCTAAATAGACATGCGTTCAAGCTCCTTATTTGCTTGCTGCATTAATAGGGCATAAATCCTTATGAGCCATTGTCAACATCTAAATTTTCCCATTTTGCAAGCTTTGGCTGCATTCTATGAATTACCTTTGGATAAAACATCTTTTGGTTGTGGACAGTGATCCTCTAATCAACTTGGGTCTATTGCAATATCTAATTTTATAAACCTTGGGGTTTTGACAAGATTTGTCATCATTCTTTACCAAAGAGGAAAGCTTGCCAAAGGGCTAATTTCTAGATTGACCTCATTTAATTGAGGACTTTATACTCTATCGAGTGCACTTTATTGGATCAACTTTAACCATTCAGAGGAATGTTCAGTCAGGGCCATAATTGTATTTGTAGTAAGAGCATACCTTAATTGTGATATATTGATGTTGAGCACACTTTGACTCAAATTGATGAGTACATATCGAACACCAAAAGCCTCCATCTTAAATGTGATATAAGGGTGCTGATGTTTTTCATCAGATACTACTTAGTAAGATGACACATGTTAACTATCTTTTGATATGAAATTCTTGAGTGTGGTCATTTAGATATGCTTGATATGACACTGATTCATTTGTGAGCTTTATTTTGACTTGAATTTGTTTCCCTTGTCAAGTTGGTTCCCAAGGTGGATTGGTGATTGCTTTGAGTTTGGAGTGGTTATTCTTGAGTTTTATTTTGGATTTTTAAATTTTATAATTTTTTTTGGTTGAGGAACTAGATTTGTGGAGGCTTGACGTTGGACCCAAAAGATCCCTTTGATGGTAATTTTCTTGATGTGTGCCCACCATCAAGAAGCAGTTGGCCCATACTAGGATTCCTAGGGTAATTTTGAACTTTAAAGAACTTTAATGAAGATAATGATCCCTTCAATTTGATTGATGTGTGACTTTACCCATCATCAGGAAGATGGTGACCTCTTGCATGTTTTAGTTGGAAGTAATTTGTCCTTGGCAAGGGACTTTGGATTAATGGCCCCGCATATGATGCATTTGAGGTGGGAGCATTGTCCTCTTTGTTCGAAGATCACAAAGATAACAACAACGATCCCTTTGGTTTAAATAAATCTATGGTTGCATCCATTCTTGGGATACAACAAAACCATTGAACAATAACAACAACAACATCATCAAGCTTTTATCCCGCTATGTGGGGTCGGCTTCATGAATCTTTTTCTCTATTGTGCCCTATTAAAAGTTAAATTCTCATGTAAATCTAATAAAGAAATGTCATTTCTAATATTTCCTTACCAAACCCTTCTTAACATTAGTCAAATCTAATACATCTACTTTCCTAACCGAGTCATCAGAAGGCCGCCGTTTTATATGACCAAACCATCTAAGGCGACTCTCTCTAATCTTATCTTTCACTAGAGCTACTCCAATCTTTTCTTGTATATGCTCATTTCATATTTTGTCTCTAAGAGTAAAACCACTCATCCACCTGAGCATCCTCATCTCTGCAACACTTAACTTAATAATATGCTTTTATTTTAATGACCAATATTATGCACCATAAAGAATTGCAGGTCTAACCACCATCTTATAAAATTTTACCATAAGTTTGAGGGGACTTTTCTATCACACAATAAGCCCGATGCATTCCTCCACTTCAACCATCCAACTTGAATTCTACTAATAATATCCCCATCTATTTCATCATCACTCTGAACAATAGACCCAATATATCTAAAACCATTGAACAAATATCCTTAAAATTTAATGAAGGTGTCTATTTATTTGAATGCTGACACATTGTTGGGGAGGCAAATTGAAGTTTAGTAATATAGTGCAGTCTAGGAGAGTGTTCATATTTTTGAAACTTTTGTATTTTGAGGCATACTTTATTGAACATCTTTTGAGATGGGAGCATTGGATGGTGTAGATGGTGTTGGTGAATCCGTAGGTGAAATTTTTTTAATATCCTGCCTATCATTAAAAGAGTAGTCTCTCTGAGCATTTGATGTTTGATGGGGAATTTCTACATATTGGTGAACCTCTTTGGTGATTAAATGGCATAATTGCACCCATCATTGTGGATTGAAGTCCTGGTGTGTGTGACGACCTAAGCAAGGGCTATCTTTGTGGCAAATTCCTTCAATTATGATTCTTAATAACTATACTGATTATTGGGTGGAATGGCCTTGTTTTATGTATTTGGAGATTGATGGCAATTTTTTTTTTTTATGATGACCCCTACAATTATGTTATTTTGATAATTACAAACATCATTACAGATCAATTCTACTTATTTATGTTAGATTGAAGTAAGGATTGTAAAAAAAATTGTGCTTAGTTGATCCACCGATCCCATCTTGAAGAGTTGGTCTTGTTTTCTCGGTCTGCAAGGTAGACTCCTGAATTCTTTAATTTCTTGATTTTAGATGCTCCTATAACCTGTTGGCTCGTAAGCCAAGGCATTAGTGACTTGCATTCTTTTGACATGAATCATCATCATATGCTTTTTTTCTTGAAATAATCTTTTCGCAGTGTCATTGGCCTTTATCCATCATCGTATAGTTGAAGATGATCCTAGAACCTGATTTATGTCAAGTGTTTAACTATGACCAATTGGAGTGTATAGGTCCTTTGCACAATAATTCGATTTGATTGGTTGAGGCCCGAGAACTTTAAATTATATCACATGTTAAACCATGGCTTACAGGAATTGTCTGGATCATTTTCAAAAACGATGGTTTACTTGAGCGTAGGGGATTTCTTGCAAGGTTATTTTGGACAATACTATTGAGCCATTTATTATGAGACTTTCTCTAATAGGTGAAGGATCAATCCTTTATTTTTTTGAAAAATTGGATATTTAAATGAATTTTCCTAGGTGGAGAGTAGGGACTACTTGCTTTGAAATTAATCTTGGGAAGGTTAGGGACACTAAATATTGCTTATGGATTTTTTTTAGGCTTCTAATATTTTTACTTTTTTTTTTTTTCAAGTTTACTATTTTTATATTTTTTGTGGCTTTTTCAAACCTTCTCTCACACTTTTATATTTCTAGGAACTTATCTATATTTTTTATTTTCCTGAAAATATTATACTCACTCTGAATTTTTAGTCTTAGTTCAGTTCACAACACACAGAGTTAGGTGGGCATAAAAAAATCTAGTATTCATGCCATGATGATGAAATTTGGGCAAACAAATTTGCATGTTTTATGAGGTGAATTGATTCGATTCAAATCATCATTATGCGATTTTGTTACAATGGGGATATTTCTTTTATTACACCATTAATACCATGCATGGGTCTTCAAGAGGATGCCCACCACTCTACTAAATGTGTGTTTGGGCCTTCAATTCCACCTTCTTTAGACAGAAGTCTTGTTTGATAATAGCATAATAACATAAATAAACCTTCTTACAGTGCCCTTCTTATTGGCCTTGACCCTACAAGGGAGCAAATGCATACCTCTAAAAGCTGATGGTTAATAGGATTTCGGCAATGAAGGAAAAATAAAGCATTATAAGTGAATTTCCTTACAAGAGGCATACATTGAATTTGTAACTATTTTCCATTCGCACAGGATTTTGATGTTTGGAATGTAAATTCGATAATATTTACGCCCCTTTTTCATGAAATCCCTAGGGGAGCCTTCAGGTTCTTCGCCATGTGTAGGATTAATGCCACACTTGATATTGGCGGGTGACAATGGCATCACATGACTCTTTCAGCCATTAAATGCTTTATTCCATTCAAAAGCTAGTCTATATGTAAAAATTAATGGCCCAAACTTTCTCATTGTTTGAGGCTTTATTATGGACCATTTTGCATGTCTTTGAGGATAAGAAGAGGCTTTTAGCATGCACAATGACTTATCTCCCTTTCTGGATGTAATTGGTATGCCTTCGAAGTAAAAAACAGTGAAAAATTAGTAGAAACTGCAGAATACTTGAAACAATGGCTGATTTTGTATTATCACTTCAATATAAAAACAAGATACAAGTGATCTGCGATTAGAGAGGTAGATCGGATCTCCCAAATAACCTAGATGCCGTTAGGAATCCCTTAAAAAAAAAAAAACATAAAACTCGGGAATAACATACTCTAAACCATAGACAACACCCCCTTAGATAGCTCTAGAACACAAAATCATAAATAGAACATTCTTAAACAATTAAATATAATTTAGGAAATCTTTCTAAATAATTAAACATGATTTAGGAAATCTTCCTAAACAATTAAACATAATTTAGGAAACATTCCTAAATAATTAAACATATTTTAGGAAACATCCCTAAATAATATTCCCTCTCTTATTTAAATTCAAATCGACAATCTTTTCCTAAATAATTCTCTCATTATTCCTCTTCCTAACATAATGAATTACAACTTTGTTGGGCCCGACAAAGGGGGTCGAAACCCCCGCTGTTTCTTCCTCTCGATTATGCTGGTCCAACTCCTTCATCTAAGGGCTTACAAATGCCTTCTATCCGCTTGAACAAATGTTGTGGATCTAGTGGCGTTGACTCTAGCTCACTTGCATACAATCAAATAGATTATAGCCTCATTATATTTACAGGTATTTTGGCATAGCTTTTGCTTTCTAGATCAACAAGATATTTACCTCCCCTCATGTATTTATGATATGTCTTCTTCTGACAAAATAATGGATCATTATCATTAAAGAGAGCTGGAAAGAAGTCAAGTGAAGCTCCTATTAAGATGCTAATAGCACATGAATGGTCTAGTGCATTTGAGTCAAAAGAGACATCTCCTGGCATTGACACAACTCTTTGAATAGATCTCCCTAAAACTATTGGTTGTCGGAAGAAAGTTATTGTAATCATAAGATGCAATACAAGAATGAATATTGCATGCATGAGAAATGCAAGGATCGATGTGAGTAAAGCAACATATTCCATCAAATGGTTAAGTAAAAAATCATTATGGACAACCTAAAGAATTTTGTGTAGATTTAATGGATAATAACATGACTCTTGTGCATCAAAAGTTCATCAGAGCAAAAGGACTAGCCACTTATAAAAAGGTTTATCCAATAGAAAGAATCTAAACATGCTTCTAAGGTTTTTAATTTGAATGAAGGTTTCTCAAAATTCTTCAAGAACTAACTGTAATCATACATTGCTAAGACATGAGAAAATGTGTTATAGATGTTTTCAAGCAAAGACTACAGTAGCATGATTCAAATTTAGCTAAAAGATGCCTCAAATCAATATGCCTTGAACTTATATTATCTCAAAATTGTATATTGCAAAATTCCTCTTGAGTAGCATATTGAAGTCAAAATAAATTGTTAATTTCCTTCAATTCTAGAAATAAGATTGTGTCATTTTCCATTAAAACAATTTACATTGTAAGAATTAGATTGATTTAATGGTTTTTTCCGGTTTGATTGTCACAAACATCTACCTTATAAGCCACTATTAGGTGCACTATCATTTATTTAATGGCTTATGTAAGCGAAAACATTTTCTTCTTATTTTTTTATGTTCCAATTGATTGGAAACTCCTGCGCGACTTGATGGTGCAGACAACTTTTCTTCTTCTTTTTAATTTATTGAAATGACAAGTAATTAATTATATGTATTTTAATCATTAATTATGTTGGGGGTCCTTTATTTCGTTTAAAATTTTGTCAGCCTCTTGGCATCCCTTTCCCGCGAAGGAAGGTTAGGGAGGGCACTTGCCCTTTTGGATCAACTTAACCGGATCAAATCAACGGAGAGGACTTCAGGGGAGCGAATCGACCCCGGAATTGGTCTTCAAGCTTTCTATCCACTCAACCGGATCAGATTGATGGCCGAGGACTTCTGGGGACCGAATCAACCCTGCGATATCTCCGGTCTTCTCCTGTCATGGTACCTATTTTATAAATAATTTAATTGTTACAATTTTTGGCATCAATGATTATAAGTGTAAGGTTCAATGTTTATCTAATCAAAGCCTCAATCAATGAATGGTGGAGTGAGTGGCTGTTACTCCTAACTAGGAAGACATAAGTTCTTTGAATGCTAAAGACGTGACATGTACCAAAGGATAATTTTCTTGCTAGAGAGTCTAATCTTGTAAAACTAATCAAAGAAGATCTTGAGCTTCATCTGAGTGGCCATTTCACTAAGAAAGGCCATAGCTAAACTACTCGGCTAAACTTTGATTGTTCTCTCTCTCTCTCTCTCTTTCTCTCTCTTCTTCTATCATAATTAGGGCTGGGAATTTAGCTATTGAAGATCACTTGAAAACTGGATTGAGCTCAAATCAAAGTGATTTTAATATCCATTTTTGGGCCAAAATCAGATTGGATCAACTTGGCTTGTGATCTGATTTACCTATTTTATTTTGCTATGTATTATTTATGTTATATATAATATTTGGTTGATGTAAGCTGAAATGCAAGCTTAGTTTGGTGGTTGCTTATGAGAGAGAGAGAGAGCAAGAAGTAGCATGGGAGAGACAATGAGAGTGCAAGAGAGAGAGAGTGAGAAAGAGCAAGAGAGTGAGAGAGAGAGGGAGAGAGAGAGCAAGAGAGAGAGAGAGAGAAGGAGCAAGGAAGAGAGCAAGAGAGTGCAAGGAGCAAGGGATAGAGAAGGAGAGTGCAAGAGATAGCAAGGGAGAAAGCAAGAGAGAGAGGGGGAGATAGAGAGAGAGAGAGCAAGAGAAAGTAAAAGAGAGCAAGACAGAGTATTGGAGAGAAAGAGCAAGAGGGGGAGAGAGCAAGCGAGAAAGCAAGAGAGAGGGGGAGAAAGAGAGAGAGATAGATATAGAGAGAGAGATAGAGAGAGAGAAAGCAAGAGAAAGAGAGGAAGAGAGAGAGGGAGGGAGAGAGAGAGAGAGAGAGAGAGAGAGAGAGCAAAAAGGAGCAAGGGAGAGAGCAAGAGAAAGAGAGAGAGAGAGAGAGAAAGAGAGAGTGAGTGAGAGAGAGTAAGAGAGAGAGAGAGTGAGAGAGAGAGAGAGAGAGCAAGAGATATAGAGAAAGCAAGAAAGAGGAAGAGAGAGAGACTTAGAAAGGAGAGAGAGAGAGTAGAGAGAGAGAGCAAGAGAGAGTGAGAGGAAAAGAGCAAGAGAGAGAGGG
Organism: Dendrobium catenatum; assembly: GCF_001605985.2. Taxonomy (NCBI): domain Eukaryota; kingdom Viridiplantae; phylum Streptophyta; class Magnoliopsida; order Asparagales; family Orchidaceae; genus Dendrobium; species Dendrobium catenatum. The sequence continues at coordinate 808,332 of NW_021319725.1, read as the reverse complement.
ATAGAGAGAGAGATAAAGAGTAAGAAGGAGCAAGGGAGAGAGCAAGAGACTGCAAGGATCAAGGGAGAGCAAGAGAGTGCAAGAGAGAGAAAGAGAGAGGGAGAGAGAGAAAGAGAGAGAGAGAGAGAGAGAGAGAGAGAGAGAGGGTGAGAGAGAGAGAGAGAAAGAAAGAGAAAGGGATAGAAAGCTAGAGTGAGAAAGGGAGAGATCAGAGGCCTTAGAGGTTGATAGAATTCTAGTAATATGTCTAGTTGGGGAAATTCTTTGTGATGTATTCTATCATTTCCCTATATCAAAATTCAATGATTTTGATACTCATATTTTTGTTGTAAGACTCTCATTGGAACATGAATTTAATAATTTATAGATGAATTTCACCATGAAAATTTTGTCATTTTCTAAATTTTGTGTTTCTATGCAATTTCATAGTTTTCCATCAGATTTTGACTAGTAAACTATATGTCTGCGCTTTCTTATGATATTCTACATTATTTGAAGCTCTCTTTATCATGTTTAGCGTTGTTGATGTTGATTTTTTTAAATAATCATGATATTTAATGTTCATGTCTTGATTGAACATAAAACATTAGCTTTCTGATGACCCGATTATGATAGTAAATGTATTGATGTGACATATGTTAAGAAAAGTAGAGGTAGACCTAAAAGTCTTAGTTAGAACTTAGAAAGCATTATAAATGACCTATTTAAATGAGAATTTGACTCTCAATATGATACAATGCAAAAAAATGATTCATGTAGCCAACCCCACATAGTGGGATAAAAGCTTGATGTTGTTGTTGTTGTATGATATTTAATATTCCCTATGTGACATACAACAGACACTGCTTGTATGACAAACATGTCGTCCAATCCTTTGAGCTTTTTATTCTAGATGCATTTCTATCAACTTTATTATACTTTACATATGATTCTATGCATTTTACTTATGTATGGGTGTGATCCTACTTGATTCTACATACACCTTATACTTCTAGCTTCATGTATTAGAAATGATTCGGTAATGCTGATATGAATTTTATACGTTTATATTCATGAATGGTTTATATTTCCATAAAATAGGCAATGCATGCGAAATTCATGTTGTCCAATCCATAGGGCTTTTATTCCAGATGTGTTTCTTCAAACTTTACAATGCTCTAAATGTGATCCTGTGCATTTTACATGCATATGGATGTGATTCTGCAGACACCTCATAATTAACATATCATGTGATAGAAATGATTCTATGGTTTTCATATGACCTTTACAACAATATTGATGCTCTATTATTTATACATGATGCGCTGTATGATCCGTATGAGATGTGTATGTCTTGGTTATGTTATATGAATGCTATTGAATTTATACTTGTGATGAAAAGATTGACCAAAAGAATAGCCAAGGTTGGTTGATTTCACAACATTGCTCAAGAGAGCAACTGGAGTGAGCTTGTCTTATTAATATAAAAAGACTGGGCATGTGTAGGCGTTGATTATTTCAGTGGATGCATACAGATGGATGTGCTATATGCATGCAGATATGGGTAGGCATACTTATGGTTGATGGGGAAGGGGTGATGACCCTCCTGTTATGTTTGGGAACGCCATCTCAGTGAAATTAATTATATACATGCTTATATGTTTTATTGATTTGTTTGCAACTGAAATGGCATGCAACTTGTTATCATACACTGACATGAACTGCTATTTAAACTCTATATACCGCTATGTACATTGATGTGAATGGTTATCCATGATACAGAACTTGATTTGGTTCATTGACATGATTTCCTGATATGATTGTTGTTATAAATTACTAATCTGCATATTATTTCTCTTTCAATGCACTAGAATCTATGATAGGTTTTGTCTAACTTATTAGGCTTTATGCACATCGTATTGTACTTGCATATGTTACTTGCTTTAGGGAGGGGTATAAAGCTTGATACATAGATAGTGATATATTACAAGACTTTTGATTTTTCATATATATATATATATATATATATCATGATTTTACATGTATACTTTTATATTGTACATGTATAAATTATCATGATTGTTATGGCTATATCACTATAAAAGCTAAATTTGATGAATATTTGGACGGGCTGTTACTTTTTGCTATTGCTGGCACTGTTGATAAAAAAATGACACTATATTGTATCAGTTATTATTATTACCAAATTTATGACGCTTATGCTTCATTGGATAAGATTGACGGTGCTAACCAGCTACTCAATGACTTGGTACTCTTTTATATACTGTTGTTAACAGTTTGGGAAGAGATGAAATGTGCAGCTTCTAAAGTAGATTCTCTTTCTGTTTTATGAGTTCATTGACTTCAGTGGTCCTGTAGAGCCGCAAAATTTTGATTTAAAAATTTATTTAGAATGGGTTTGTCTGAAGTGTCCAGATTCAGATTTTGATATATTAGACTCATGAAAAATGTTAGCATTAAACTTTAAAATTCTTGCTAAAATGGCCAATGACATCTTCACAGTACCTTATCATAGACTTTTGCTTTTGAATCCAACTTAGGATCTGTTTGTGATAGCTTTTTTGTTGCTTTATTTTTAAGACAATAATCACATTTTTATTTTGTTTTTTTTTTCTCATGTTTTTTAAAAATTCCTAATGTGGAAAGTAGTTTTCTGCAACAATACAATCATCTTTATAAAATTCTGCACCATCCAAACAGACCTTTAGTGTCCTTGGTTGCATTCCGGAAGACTACAGGAGCTCCATTTCCTGAAAAATACTTGATACCTTGTCCTATTGGCAACTGTATTCAATCAGCCTTCAAAGATCCAGAAGTAAGTTGTGGGAAATTCATTTTAGTTGTTGAATTAACCAATTCTGCATTTGCTTTTCTTCATTATTTATCTACTGAGTAATACTTGACACTTGATTACTTTCAGTTTGATTTTCTTGCTGAGGAGCATTTATCAATCAACATTTTTCAAGGCCTCTCTCCAGTAGCTCGCATTTGGTGATTATGGAAGAATCTTTCATTGGTAAAAATCCCTCAAACCCTCTATCTCAAAAGATTTTAGTTAATTTTGGGTAAGAAATGCTATGTTTTGGTTCATCCGTACTTCTAGGGTGGCAATTGCTCAACTTCATGAAGGCAAAGGCTCCATGTTGCATTATTGTTCCTTCTCAGTTTCCTATTTTTTCTGTGGTTTTGTCTTATGATAAGGTGATTTGGATGATTAATGGGATAATATTACAGGAAGCTCTTGTTTAGGGTTAGTGGCTAAATTTTATTACAACATCAAGCCTTTATCTCACTATATAAAGTCAGTAATTAGCTAAGATTTCATTTAGGATATTTTTTTATTATTTTTTGAAAGCAGTTTTTAGTATAATTTTTTTTAATTAGAAATTTTTGTATTAGAAAGTAATTTTAGAAAACAATAAAAAAATTATCCCAAATGAATACTAAATTTTTTTCTAAATATAAATTTTCAGAACTTTTTTTTGAAATTGAATGCATGCTTTCCAATGAAAATTTGTTATATTAGTACTGGCGAATATGGGGCAAGTTAGTCTGAATGGTAACTATAGGCTCATGGCTTCCTAAATTGCCTTTAGCAGTGTACATGTTATCTATTATGATAATAATAATCTATTTAGAATTTCACATTCCATTACTGAATAGTACGAATGTACTATTGATGCAAAATATCTCTATTTTCCATGTGTTTTTTTTTTAATTTAGAGATTATTTAGTTATAAGTATTTAAAATTTATGTGAATTTTAAATACATTGTAAATTAAATATATGATGTATTTGACACTTGTGAATTTTTATCCTAATAGAGCGCATAAAAATAAGCGTAGCATGCTACTAACAAATATAAAAATTTTATCCTAATAGAGCGCATAAAAATAAGCGTAGCATGCTACTAACATATATATATATATATATATATATTGCTAATTCTTCTTTAGAGCATGAAATTGAGTTGAGAGGCGGTTTGGTGCTAACCAATAATTGTTGTGGTTCAAGTGAGTAGCATGGTTGAAGGTGGCTAGTACTCGTGAAATTATTTTATGCGGATGCCGAACGTAAATGCGTCACTTAGCCCCCTGCTTGGTACCACTGATGTGAAATGCATTTGGCATCCACATAGACTAAACTCCCCTAGTACTCAGCTCATTCTGGTTTGGTAGTTGGGGCTTTGGCTTTCAACTAAGAGATCGTAGATTTAAGTTTTGTATATGTGATGTGTGTATGAATTTGTCTTAATTGTCTTCAATATTCTAATATCTAAATAAATAAAAGATGTCCAGCATGGTCGCAAGACATTTTGTTTTTCCTTATGAGTGTGGCGGCATACATCATAGCAGACTTTAGTGTACTTATAATTTCATGGAAGGTCGGCTGGTATGCGTGACGTTGGTGAGGTAGACGGTGCAGCAGCTGAGGCTCGGAGCTTGGGTAGTAGTAGTTGTCGCTGAGGGATATGTGATAAAGTATGTGGAGCCGAGTATGATAGTTTTTATGTAATCTAAACTAAATGCACAAAAATTAGCCATAAAAAGTGTTTTGAATTCCCCAAATGAATCCTCTTATTTTGGTCTACTCCCAACCAAATAATTAATACTACCATAATACATCCAATCAAATTGCTTCTCAAAATTTGCTCGACACTAAAACATTAATATTATAAGAAATTTTTTTTTTAACCTAAAGCTTAAGGGTGAGGTTTCTGTAACTGTTTTAGATCAAACCCATATTCTGATTAAGTTAGCAAACGATCTTGATTACTGCCGGGTGTTTTGTCACCGATCTTACATTGTGTTCAACTGTTATATGAAGCTAACTAAGTGGTCTCCGACTCTGGATATTGGGGTGGAATCTCCGATTATTCCGATTTGGATTTCTTTTCCGCGCCTTCATCCCCATTTTTTTGCACCCCGCATTCTGTTTGGTTTAGCTGAAATCTTTGGTAAACCTTTAAAAATTGATGAAGCGACTTCGGTGGGTTCTCGGCCCTCTAATGCTCGTGTTTTAGTTGAGCTTGATATCACGAAATCCTACCCTAAACAAGTTTGGCTTGGTTCTGATTCTTTGGGCTATGTTCAGGATGTCATTCTTGATGAATTTCCTAATTTTTGTTCTGTGTGCAAATGTATCGGGCATGCAAATGGGTCGTGCAGAACGGTTTTGGTTGTTCCTACTCCAGCTGGGGGGGAAATGGTTACTGATGCTCCGGTTTTAGCTGAGTCGGTTGGGGTGGAATTAAATGTTGGTGGTAATAATGGTGGTGTTCTGTCTGAACCTGTGATTACTGAGCTTAACGCTTCGTCTTTGCTTAGTGTGGGGGCGAAGGTTGCTTGCGTTGATGCGATTGATGGACTGAATCCTGTTATTATGCCTTCAAACTTAGATACTGCTAAGTTGGTTGATTCCGCTCCAGTTGATGCTGTTCCAAATGTATTAATTGACTCGGTTTCTGATTTGGTAGATAATAGGTTAATTAATG